>NW_028245316.1:0-66223 GCF_964263255.1 Lissotriton vulgaris
AAAGAAAAAGCCTCTGCCAATAGCAGACTTTCCTAGAATACCACTCAAAAAGAAACGAGACTGTGCTACGTCTCCTATCCTTTGTAAACCCATCAGTCCAGCCATGCCTACAACTCCATATGCCCCAGCATCACATGACTACAACCCAGGTGAAGATCAGGATGCAGATGTGGGGTTTGGTTATCCACAAAACCCAACTGGAGACCCCAACCTACAGCCATGGTGTGCAGGTGGAGAACCAGATAATGAGGGCCCGTTACAGAACCAGCAGTTTACCCAACTAAGGGCCAGATGTAGGTAAATCTAATTTACTGATTCATAAATACCGATTTTTACCGATTCGGTATTTATGAATCGGTAAATTAGAAGGAGGGAGATGTAGGTAAATCAAAAATCTGATTTATCTAATCGGTAACATTCGGTATTTACCGATTCGGTAAATACCGAATCGGTATTGCCCATTGATTCCTATGGGCCTTGAAGCCCATAGGAATCAATGGGCAATACTGATTCGGTATTTACCGAATCGGTAAATACCGAATGTTGCAAGGGTGCAGGGGGTGTCACTTTCACACCCTCTAGCACCCCAATTCCGGACTTGTGTGCCATGTCTCACACAGACATGCCCTAAGGGCATGTCTGTGTGTCACATTGCACAGGTGTGCATGCACAGATGTGCATGCACACCCGAATTCGGTATTTTACCCCCCAATAGGATTGGGGGGTAAAATACCGATTCTTAAGGGCCTGTGGCACTCTTAGGAGTGCCACCTACATGTGGATTTACCGAATCGGTAAATATACCGATTCGGTACTTTACCGATTCTGTAAATTTACCGATTCGGTAAATTTACAGAATCGGTAAAATATAGGCCCCCTACATCTGAAAACCCTAATACCGGTCGGTAACGGCCGAATTCGGCCGTTACCGACCGGTATTAGGGCTCCTACATCTGGCCCTAAGTCATCACCCACTGAAGATACAGTGGCCTTTAATTCTTTACTTGATAGAGCAGCTACCTACCATAACGTAGATATGCACTCTGATGCTATTGAAGAAGACTTTCTCTTTGATACACTCACAACATCTGAGAGTCATGTAAAAATACTCCCCATGTTAAAGTGCGTCTCAAAACTGTGAGAAGTTGGCCTGATATTCAGTGTTCACTATTCTAGTGATCACTAAGTATCAGTCCAAACAACCCTTATGGTGATTGGTTGTAAGTCAACCTTATAGACCAGCTATCCTAGTAGCATGGATACGAGCAGTCTTTGGGCTAAACTCTAGAGGGCGTGTTAAGCCAGCTGTTATAGCATCACATATACCCCTTGAACACCAAGTGAAAGGACACCACACAAGTGTTATGAAAATAAACAGTGTATTTATTTAGATCACAACAGCCCTGTACTCTTTGAGGACAGGGTGCTAAGCACACAACAAAACTCTTACGAAAATACTTTAAGTTGCACAATTTACACAAATGCCCGAGGGGCACGGAAAACCATATACTATGGAAGTGGAATGCGAAATTACTAGCAGGTAAGTACTGGACTAATAGGCTTTGGAATCGCTAGGACTACGTTACTGAACCTTCAGATTACTAGTAGGAGGCCTAGGGGACTCGGGTGCAGAGTGTGCACTCTCACGCGGGATGCGGGACAAAGTCTATGGGAGCTAGTAAAAGCAAAGTTAGTGTTCTCGGGCGAACCCGATAAGGTAGGTCGAAAACGACAGTGGATCTGGACCCTTGGATAGTTAGGCTATGCTGGGGCACCGAAATGGCGAAGTTACCTAGCCCAGGGGCTGCGGCTGCATAGGTCTGAAAAGACTTCGGGAATTCTCGTTGACGAACCAGGAGCCTGAAAGAAGGAGTTGCTGGCAGGCGACCAGTGAAGATTTTTCGATGGATCCAAGTCTGGATCGAAGATGGATGACACCTGAAAGCAGAGGGGACCAAGTTCTTAATCACTAGCCAGTGATTGTGTGGGCACCAGGATGGCACCGGGCGAAGTCACCTCGACCAGGTGAGTTGGCGTCACTGGGCTCTGCAGTCTCACGGACCAGGAGCGTTGTCGGCGACCAGGATGGAGGTGGGAGCTGTCCCACGATGGTTGATGCTGTCGACGTCGCTGGACCCAGGATTGGGGCAACAAGTCTTGGCAAATTCAAGCCCACACTGTGGACCTAAAATGGCGTCTGGAGTAGACCAGGAGGGTCCGGGGTGCTCCTCTTTTGGAAGGGAGCAAGGGCCAGTCTGGAGCAACCAGACCAGCAGTGGTGATGTCGTCGGGCGTCGTCGGGAAGGCCACAAGCCAGCGGGCTAGTAGCCAGACAACGCGGTGAGCAGCCAAAAAGCAGAAGGGCCCCACGCAGACCTCGTGGATGCTGGGGGGCTGGACTTCGGTGCTGGAGCTGCTCAGGGTCGGGGCTTCTCGGACCCCAAAGCACTCACCAGAGGATCCCTCGGCGGTCGTGCTGGAAAGAAGTCGTGCAGTTCTGATGATGGCCGGTCCCTCGAGGTCTCGTCGCACGTACGGTTCTCAGCTTAGCTGTAGAGGTAGGTAGAGGTCAGAGGTGCCAGGGAAGCCGGGTCTCGTCGAGCTGGTCAGTCGGATTCCGGAGGAAGGACGTGCAGCAAACCGCAGAGTTCTTAGATGGTGCCTGCGGATGCAGGGTGACTACTCCTTAGCCACAAGGGAGAAATCTTAAGAAGAAGTCGAGAGTTCCTTTCGTAGAAAGTAGTTTCTTGATTCAAAGATGATCTCCTTTGGAAGGGTCCCTGCTCCTGCCTTTATCCTAAAGAAAGGGGTGGGTACGCGACTAGGTCCTGCCCTAGGGGTGGGACCAGGAAGGGGGGTGGTTACAACCCTCTCCCATGCCGGACTTAACCCAGGCCATGGGCTGGTGTGCCCCTGGAACTGGTTCTAGCCGGCAGATGCGTAGTGAGCACCGGGGTGCCACTTGCAGTCACCTTCCTGTAAAGCCCTGCCTACCCAGGATACACAAAACCCTGTCTGGGATGGTGCTAGCACCGCCCCCGACAGGAAACCCTTTGTCCAAGCTCCCCTCGCTGGAAGGACTCCCAGCTGCAGGGGGTCAGACTCGTGTCTGTGGTAGCCGCATCCATTTTGTGATGCTGAGGCTTGAGTTAACTTTAACCGGGGTTCACAGTTACATACATGTCGTGTCCCTCTAGAAGGGTGGAATGCTAACCCCGTCGCCAGAACTGGCGAGGGGTTAGTATTCCAATGCGTATGACACCTTACTCGACATGTTTTGATAAAGTGATACCAAAGATAGCATTTAACCGCGGGGATTATAATGCACTTAAGAGTATATGGTATGCGTTATCATGGAACAGCTATTAGGACTTGGTTCCGCAAGCTGCAAACTGGCTCCGCTCATGCCAGAGCACCATCTCACACGATTCCACGCACTCTGCCTTCAGGATTGTCAAGGCCTGCCATAGGAGTGACTGATAGGAATCTGTGTGTCCATTTTAGGGTTAGATATAGGTATACTATATCTAAAGCAAAGGGTGATTACACCACCTTGCCCCAGCTGTCGTGCAGCCAGTTGTGTCAGATTTACATGGCCATCCAGGGGTGGCATAATACATGCTTCAGCCCCTGGTAGGCCCTGGGTACACCTATGCCCTGAGTTACAGGGTCTGATAAGGTGGCCCAGTACCAATTGGAAATGTACCTAAGTTACATGGAATCCATTTTAGAGAGAGAGCAGTAGGCCTGGGGTCCTGATTGGCAGGGTCCCAGGCCAACTAAGTCGGAAAACCAGCAAAACACCAGGCAAAACTTGTTGGGGGCAACCATAGTCCGGTATCCACCTTCCTACAAAAACATGCACATGACATTTTTAAAGACACGCTAGGGCATGGGTCATTAACCCTATAATTGAAAAGAAATATAGGGCTGCACCTTTAGATCCTACATACATAAAAGGGCAGCTACCCCTGGACTCCCTAGTGGTGTCCAACGCACGTAAGAGGGCTAACTCCCAGACTACCGGAGAGGCTGCTCCTCCAGACAAAGGGCCTCATTAGGATGGAGGATTTTCCGCATCCTCCGCGCCGGCGGACGCCACCGCCGGCCCGGAGGATGCGGAAAATCCTCTGCGGACTCACCAAAGACCCACCGCCACATTAGGATGGCTGGTGGGTCCTGGTTTCCGTCCGCAGCTTTTCCGCTGCGGTTGGCTTACAACCGCGGCGGAAAAGCACTAATATGGTGACGGTGTCTCTCAGACACCGTCAGCCAGATTAGGCTGGGCTCTGAAACATGCTTTTCCGCAGCGGCTTTTCCACCGTGGAAAAGCATGTGTAACTTCACTGCGGGGGCCCGTTGCGGGCCCCCTAGGTGAAGGGTGGGGTTGGGGGGTGCACATGGGGGGTTCCTATGGTACCCCCTGCCACTTTCTACATACAAATGCAATGCGTGCATTTTTAACATTGCTGCGGGTGCAGCTTGAAGCCGCACCCGCCACAATGTTAAAAATAGAGGAGGTGACCGCCAGGGTGGTGGTCACATCCTAATTGCACAGGAGGGAGCTCCGCAGCCCATGCGGAAGTTCCCTCCTACTCTATGGTGGTGGAAGGACTCAGGTCCGTCCGCCATCATAATGTGCCCCATTGAGTCGAAAATCTTTGAGGCATCAGGCAAAAGAGTAGCACCTCAAGCAGCAAACTCTTGGAGAATCGCCAATACACAGGCCTTGCTGGCCAGATATGACAGGGCGCATTATGACAGCTTAGAAGAAATTCTCCAACACTTACCTGACCCTTATAAACAGCAGGCAGATGAACTGATACAAGAAGGGAAACTCATCACCAATGCCTCAATTAAATGTGCCCTAGACACGGCTGATACAGCTGCAAGATCCATCAATACAAGCGTGCTGCTAAGGCGCCACGCATGGCTTTGCATATCAGGTTTTAAGAATGAAGTCCAATCCACTATTCTTAATCAGCCCATCAACCCAGACTTTTTATTTGGTCCAGCAGTTGACTCAATTCTGGACAAAATGAAAAAGGATGCGGAAACAGCGAAGTCCATGGGAGCTCTCCAGTCCCAACAACACCGGGGCTCCTTTCGTCACTCCAATTATAGAGGAGGAGCCAGAAGTAATGCATCACAGCAATCCTCCACCTACAAAACTAACACGCAATCCACGTACAACAAAAACACCAACAGGAGTGGATACAGGGGCAATAACACCAAAGGAAGGGGTCGTGGAGGCAATGCAAATAGATCCTCCACTAACAGCAATTAGTGACTTCTTGGCACTACCCCCAGACCATATAACACCGGTCGGGGGAAGACTACAACAATTTCTTCCAGTCTGGTTAAATATCACTACAGACAAGTGGGTCAGGCAATTTATCCAACATGGCTATTGCCTCGAACTCACTTCAACACCTCCCAACATACAACCTGTGCACTGTCCAATGTCACAGGAACATATAACATTGCTACAGCAAGAGGTCGTCAGTATGCTGCAAAATTGGGCCATAGAGCCAGTCCGACTACAACATCAAGGAACAGGAGTATACTCCCTATACTTCCTTATTCCAAAGAAGGGTCTCTAAGACCAATATTGGACCTCGGGCCCCTCAACCTGTACATTTTGTCAGAGCATTTTCATATGCTCACTCTCCAACAAGTCTTACCATTGCTTCGCCAAGGAGACTTCCTGGCAACTCTAGACCTAAAGGACGCATACTTTCATATACCAATACACCCTGCTCACAGAAAGTATCAAAGGTTCAGTACTACCAGTTCAAAGTCCTACCATTTGGTGTCACAACTGCTCCACGAGTGTTCACCAAATGCCTAGCTACAGTGGTGGCACATCTCAGGAGGCAACACATCCATGTGTACCCATATCTGGACGATTGGCTAATACACGCGCCATCAGCCCTGCAATGTGCCAACCACATGTCAAAAACCATCCATCTCCTGCACAGTTTGGGCTTCTCGTTGAACTACCCAAAATCGCATTTGCAACCCTCCCACGTCCAACAGTACCTGGGGGCAACAATAGATACACTGGCAGCAAAAGCATATCCCAACGCAGCACGGATCAACGGAATGCAAACACTGATCCAAAGCTTCAGACCTCAACACTCATTACCAGCTCAAGTGTTTATGCAACTAATAGGCATGATGGCCTCGTGCATATTCATAGTCCCTCATGCCAGGCTACATATGCGTCCGCTCCAAGAGTGCCTAGCAAGGCAGTGGAATCAGGCTCTGGGGCAATTACAGGACCTAGTGTTGGTGACCAGTCGTGCATACAACTCTCTGCATTGGTGGAATCCACAAAACCTTTGCAAAGGACGACTGTTCCAAGAGCTTGTCCCACAAATAGTGTTTGCATCGCTACTAGGGTGGGGAGCCCGTGTCCTAAATTACACAGTCCAGGGATTCTGGACTGTACAACAAAAGAAGATGCACATAAACCTTCTGGAGTTGATGGCAATCTTTCTAGCCCTAAAAGCGTTCAAGACACACTTATGCAACAAAACTGTGTTGATCCGGACGGACAACATGACAGCTATGTATTATATTCAAAAACAGGGAGGAACACACTCACCACAGCTGTCGCACCTAGCTCAAGCAATGTGGAAATGGGCCTTTCAGAGGAACATGTTTCTCATGGCAGAGTACCTCCCTGGCAAGGACAATCAAGTAGCCGACCTGCTCAGCAGGCACAGTCACCAAATGCACGAATGGGAGATTCACCCCAAGGTCCTCCAACCATTCTTCCGCAAATGGGGACAACCAGAGATAGATCTGTTTGCCACAAGCGAAAACGCAAAATGCCAGTACTTTGCCGCCAGGTTCCCACATCCAGTCGCAAGGCAATGCGATATGGATGAACTGGTCAGGCAAATTTGCATACGCTTTCCCCCCAGCTCCATTAATACCGCTAGTGGCACGCAAACTACGTCAACATTCACTGACGCTAATCCTAGTTGCTCCCACATGGGCGAGGCAACCATGGTACACAACGTTCCTAGAACTGTCAGTGTTGCCTCATCAAAGAATGAGACTCACACCCAATCTCCTAACTCAGAGCCATGGAGAAATCCAACATCCAGATCTGCAACAGCTGAACCTGGCGATCTGGCTCCTGAAATCCTAGAGTTTGGATACCTAAACTTGCCTCCAGACTGTATGAACATTATCAAGGAGGCAAGGAAACCCACTACCAGGGCATATTATGCAGCTAAGTGGAAACGTTTCGTCTTTTACTGCAGTAACAATGATATAAACCCACTTGATGCTTCAACTCAAAACATCATTTGCTATCTCTTGCACCTACAATGCTGCAATTTAGCCTATTCATCCATCAGAATACATTTAGCTGCGTTAGCAGCATATCTTCAAAACAGGCAATACCTTTCACTATTTAGGGTGCCAGCAATTAAGGCGTTTATGGAAGGACTAAAACGCGTAATTCCTCCAAGACACCCACCTTCACCAGTCTGGAATCTGAACATGGTTTTAACCAGACTTATGGGACCACCTTTTGAACCACTACACTCATGCGAAATACAATTTCTTACTTGGAAGGTGGCTTTCCTGATTGCCATTACTTCGCTTCGAAGTGTTAGCGAGCTGCGAGCCCTAACTATTCAAGAGCCATTCATCCAAATACATGCAAATAGAGTAGTTCTCAGAACAAACCCTAAATTCATGCCAAAGGTGGTATCCCATTTCCACATAAATCAAACCATCGAACTGCCAGTGTTCTTTCAAAATCCACAGACAGTAGCTGAAAGGGCCTTGCATACTCTAGATGTCAAAAGAGCTCTGCTATACTATATAGATATAACTAAGGCATTTCGAAAAACAAAACAGTTGTTTGTTGCTTTCTCACCGCAACTCACAGGCAACCCTATTTCAAAATCAGGTATAGATTTAAAAGCCAAACGCACCTTAACAGTTCCCCCTAGGGCGCATTCCGCACGCAAGCTAGGGGCATCCATGGCTTTCCTGGGTAATATTCCTTTACACGAAATTTGTAAAGCAGCCACATGGACAACAACACATACATTTACAAAACACTATTGTGTAGATGTGCATTCAAAACAGCAAGCTGCTGTAGGACAGGCTGTTCTCAAAACTCTTTTCCAGACTGCTGCGACTGACACAGGTAGCCACCGCTAAGGGAGATACTGCTATACATTCTATGCACAGATATGAATTCAGCAGCCCACATGCCTCGAACGGAATATGCGATTTACCAGTATGCATCTGTTCTTGGCAGGTAGGGCTGCTGACATTCATATCGCCCACCCACCTCCCCGGTGCCTGCCGCAGCATTCACTCTTCGCATGGACATCTCTTACTGTACTATACTCCATCTCTGTGGAGAAAAACAATCTGAGGATGTAGAGGATGCCCATGCGCACTGTAGTCCAAGGGAGGAGCCACCTATCTCGTGATGCTTCGAAGACTCTTCCAGGACAACAACATGCAATCATCCGGACCCAACACTAGGCGGCGATCTATGCACAGATATGAATGTCAGCAGCCCTACATGCCAAGAACAGATGCATACTGGTAAGTAGCATATTCCTTATGTTCTACCCGCTCCTGCTGGCAGACGTTGTTCTTGCATCACAGTGGCTCTCCCCCTCTTCAATGTTCCTCGTCGGGACCCATGGATGGGGTCCTAGGCCCCCGGGCACTACACAGGGAGCACGATTGAGCTCCCCGGTTTCCTCTGCTAATTTGCCAGGCCCAGAGATGGAGTCCTGGCCCCACAGGTATCTTCACTGGGAGCATAATGGCGCTCCCCAACTTGTCCTTTGTTGTCCGACCCAGGGATGGGGTCCTGGGCCCGTCTGCATCTTTGCTAGGAGTATGACGGCACTCCCAGACTTAGCTTCACTCATTGGCGCATAGGGATGGAGTCTTGGACTCCTTCAGGCTCCTTGTGGAGACAATGCAACGCTTCCCGCCTTTACTTTGCTTGGGCCAGCCTCTGGGCCCAAGCCCACCCCGGGGCATAGCAAAAAAACAAAATACAGTTGTGCCCCTACTTTGCCGCCGGTGCCCCGCAAAATGTCAGATGTCACCAAAACGTCTCCAGGGCATATCTCAGGGGCCGATTTTGATGATCGTGATCTTTTTTCTCCTTGTGGCGAGCCATTGCCACCTGGAGCACTTTCTTCAAGCCTTCTGGCTTCCAAGGTGTACAAACTTTGCGGGGAGCTTGTTTCACGGGCTCCCTGTGCCTGCCTTTCGCTTTGGTTTCTTTGGGCCTCTCTCTCTCTCCTTGTGCAGAGCCCAGTCTTTCCCCAGCTGGTTCTCAGGGGTACCAGGGGGACCAGTCTGTCTGGTCCTGGGGTCAATAAGAATTGGACTCCTGGGACGTGTTGGCAGGCAGGGGGTTCCTCTTTCCAATTGTCCAAGGCAGCTGCCTCCAAGTCCAGTGTCCAGCAGAAAAGCACAACCAAGAGAGGTCTCTCCCCTGTGCAGGACCTTTTAAGTGGTGGTGGGAATGTCCAGCAGGGCTGCCCCTCTGACCTATCCTGGTGTGTCACATCTCTACGCCCCTGCCCCAACCTCCCTGCACAATCTTCTGGGATAGCTCCAAATGGGGTCATCCCGGTGCCACTTGCCACGTGCTCTGGGGATCTGAGCTCCACCCTTCGCTGACATCACTGCCAAGGTCTTCCCCCAGCAAATCTTCAGTGGAGGCACCCATCTGGCTTGGCTCCAGAGGTCTGAACTTCCTCCTTTGTGGAGAGGCCTGGGACAGGCCCACTTTATGGCATAGGATGACAGCTGGCTGATTGATGCAGAGTAGTATCCCCAAAGCGGCCTTCTCAAGATTTACCTTTAGCACTTTTAATTGTTTCCTTTGAGGGGTGAGGCCATTGTTTCTGCAGCTGGAGAGAAAAGTAATTACCAAGCCTAGCAGGGTGACAAAAGGCCTAGCACGTGTGTACCCCTGTGTGCACACTTATAACCAGCCAAGTGCCTCTTACCTTGCAGCATCCTTTTCTTAAAAGGCGGACACTGGGGAAAATGAGCACTGTCCATTTTGCCATGAGTTTTCCGTGGGTGAATCTCAGGTTTTGTGGCTCCCCCACAGTAAAAGGTCAAAAACCAAGTGATCAAAACACAAAAAATCCAGGCCGAGAAGATGGTCAGAACCTGGGTGCATGGAGCCATACTGCTGGTAGGTAAGTAGATCAGTTGCAGGGGCCAGGCTTTGGAGATTAGGACCAACACAGGGGGAGGCATAACGTCGCACCACATACACCACCACCAGCCGTAGAAGGGCTGCAGGGTGCAAAATTGTCTTCGGGTGCCCAATGTTTTCCTATGGAGATTCTTCTTTTGGCTGCATGTGTTGCACTTGAGGTTGCAGGAGGGAGACCAACGACAGCCAAGGTAAGTAGAGATGTAGGGGATTGTGGGGGTGAAGTCTGTTCTGCTCACCAAGGCCTAGGGCCTTACCTTGCACGGATGCCTTTTGATTGTTTATTCTTACCGGATCCGGTTGCAGGAAGCCTCTGGATTCATACTACAGGTACTGCCGTGGAGATTAAGAGAGGTCAGCCAACCCCGGGCTCGAGTTCAGGATCACTGGGAAGACTTCACTGTATAGGCGAGTGTAGGAAGCTGGCTACTATATACCAAAATGAGATATAGTGTGCAGAGTCCAGTGTAACCCCAAAGGTAGGCAGAGTTAACAGTAGATAACACCTTACTCTCTATTTGTGGTAGTGTGGGCTAGCAGTAAGACTGTATCAGATGATGGTGTTAAGCATTTGTTTTCCACACTCAGTCAGCAAATGAATTCACACACTCAATGACTGAACTTCAGACCAATTGGTTTTGTTTAAAAATATTCTGTTATTTATTTTATTTTCTAGAACCAAGCAATTCATACTTTACAGTAGTAATGCAGTATATAAACCTTTTGAATTGCAATTGTATATGCACTTTGATGTGATTACAGTAGAGCTACTAGTAATGGAATGATTTTGATATACTGTACATATACTTTGTATTGGCTTTTTAGTAGAATGTCAAGTAGAATACTTTACAGATTACTTTATCTTACACCCAGTGCAGTATACTAGATACTGCACTGGTTCATTTCCTGTAAATGGTTAAGTAAAAGCGTTTTTGTTATTTAGTTAGTTTCAGAGGGTTTCATAGATTTTTCAGCTCCCCACTTGGAAACTTTTTAAAGAAAAACAGTCAATGTTATCCTATGGAGGAAAATAGTTATTGGTTCAAAGGTAAGTATTTGGTTGTGGGAGTTGGTATTCTGGGTTTAGACTCAGGGGTCCCCCAGGGTCAAGGATGCAGTCTTATTACACACTCATCGGCACCAGGGTGGTCGGGTGCAGACTGCTGAGGCCCAATGTCATCCAAAGGGGGATAGTGGGCCTCTGGTTGGTGGCTACTGACGAGCAGGCCAGTGGAGTTGTGGGAGAAAGCTCCTAGACTTGAGCTCATGGCAAATAGAGGTTCAAGCCAGCACAAAAGCTGCACCCTCAGCAGCACTGGGGCGGCCTGGAGTAGAGTGCTGTTTTAGCGTCGGGTGCCCTGTAGCTTTCAATGGGCAGTCTCAGGTTTGCAAACACACTGGAGACTCGGGGATGAAGGTCTTCTGGGTGCGACCACTACTTGGAGTGGTAAGTTGGGATGCTGGGGATTGGTTAGGCACAGTCTGTTGGGCCATCCAAAGCCGTGGGGCGTTGGGTGCAGGAGTGCCCTTTTAGGGTAGGATCTTCATACCAGCTCCTGGTCGCGCTTAGGGGCACCTTCCGGTTTGAGGCTGCAGGCGTCAGCTGGGGGCTTGAGGCAGGCCTGGGGTCTCCAGATCTCTGGTCGGGATCGCTGGGGAGACCTCATCTTTGTGTTGGGCTACTTGAACTTCACCCGTCTGCGTCTGGTGCAGAGTGGTACAGACTCGCTGATTCTGCCAGAGCTGGAGTCTGTTTTTGAACAAATCTGGTGTTCACGGGATAGTCTTTTTTTAAATTTATTTGTTTAAGTCAGGGCAGGTCCTCTTGGTTCTTGAGGCTTCTGGCTGCAGGACACATTGGAGTTTTGCTTCTGCAGGTTAGAGGTGGGGACAGGCCAGTAGGGTTGGGGCCAAGTCAGTGGGCGTCCTCCTCTTGTTAGCTTCAGCACAGTCCTTCTTCTGGTTTCTTGTCTGAGGAAGCAAGGTTCGGGGTGCACCCTAAATACTAGATTTAGGGGTAAGTAAAGGTTAAGACCAATGGGTTCCTTCCCTGTGGTGGGTACACCCCTATTATGCCATCTGCAAGATGGAGGGGACTGGGAGTTGTGCTTCACCTCACCCCCCCCTCCTTAGGGGTGGAGTTGACAGAGGTGGTTCTCTGCCCAAAGTAGGGGTCAGAACCAGTTGGGGACTCCATAATGACTACACTGAAAACCGATAAGTTTGATACCAAACTACTCGGCACACTAAACTCACACTGATACCACTGTGGGGTTTAATGAAAAATGCACACTGAGGGCATCTTAGAGATGCCCCCTGAAAACTAACCCACCACTAGTGTCCAGGCTGAGTGACTGCTTTCAGCTGCCACCACCAGACATGTTTCAGGACCCTGGGTTGAGAGCCTGCTGCTCTCTGCGGCCTGAATCAATGGACATCCTGGGACATTGTGCCAAGCCTCCTCCCCCAGGCTGGGAAGGGTTCACGAAGGGGAAGCTTTATTTATTTTATTTATTTATTTTTAAAGTTTTATATAGCGCGAACAAGATCTTTGCAGATATCAGAGCGCTTTACAGAAACAGTAGGTAGGATAAACAAGACTCTTAAATCAATATGATATTCCGTAGACAGTGAGCTGCAAAAATAGGGTATCAATCATACAAGAGTATACAGAGTAATAACAATCAAGAAACAATAATATGGAAGCAGTACAATGTCTAAACGGATAAGATTATAGCACCCCAGAGGGTGAGTAAACACAATGTTGAAAGCAAAGCATTAGTCAGTAGTGGGTGCGTTGCAGGTTATTGAGGCCGATAATGTGGGAGCCAAATACTGTCATTGTTCCAGTATCAATAGTGTTTAGGTGTAAGCTTCAAAGGCTTGCCACCTTTGTGAGCTTCTCCAAGCCACTTGCTGCTTTCAGCAACTTGTCCCCACTTTGGGTGAGAGAACCAGCAGAAAAAACAAGTGAGGTAGAGAGGTGTGCCCACTCTACCCCTCAGGTAGGGAAGGCGAGGTGAAGCAAAACGCCCAGTCCACGCCATCTTGAAGATGGGGAGGACTCAGCCAACTAGGTGCAGGCTCATGCCCACGTCCCAATGGAGGGTGGCATAATAGGGGGTGTACCCACCCCAGCGCAGGGACCTATTTGTCCCTGCCTTTTGCCTACCTGTAACACCCCTAAATCTAGTATTTCGGAGCACCCCTAAACCGTGCTTCTTCAGACTAGAACCTGCAAGAAGGACCGAACAGTCGTGCAGAAGCTAACAAGATGAAGATGCCCACTGACTTGGCCCCAGCCCTACCTGCATGTCTCCCCCAAGAACCTGCTTCTGTGAGATTCCAGTGTGTCCTGCAGCCAGCAATCTCGAAAACCCCGGAGGACCAGCCTGCCTTCAATTACAAAGACTTTGTCTCCCATGAACACTGGATTTGTTCATCTGCAACCTCTGCTTCCGCCTGGACACCACGGACCCGCCCCTCTCTGCACCCGCCATCCATGGCCCGAGCTCGAGTGGGAAAACACCATGAGGAGGTCAGCCCGGTGATCCTGAGCCTAAATCCAGAAGGCCCCTCTAAATGCGACCAGGAGCTGGTAAGAAGATCCAACCCCAAAAGGCACCCCTGCATCCGATGCCCCACATCCTTGTGTGCCCAATCCGACTGTGCCTAACCAACCCCTAACTTCCCAACTTACCTCTCAAAGTGGTGGTCGCAGAAAACCTTTGTCCCCAAGCCTGCAGTGTCTATCCAAACCAGAGGTTCTCCATTAAAAACAGGGCTTCCGACATCGAAACAGCACTCTGCACCCGGCCGCCCTAGTGCCGCTGAGGGTGCACCTTTGTTGCTACTTTGTTTCCCCATTTGCAGTGATCTGAAGTGCATGAACTTTGCTCCCACAGTCAAGTGGTGAGCTAGTCAGCAGCCACCAACCGGAAGCCCTCTATCCCCCATTGGATAACATTGGGCCTCAGCACCTGCCGCCCTAGTGCTGCTGAGGGAGTAACTAGAGTGTTCGAGGCATATGGGCTGCAGATGGTACATTATGAATAGATCGCCATCTGGTGTTGGGCTCGGATGATTGCACTTTGTTTTTCTCTTGGAGAGTCTTTTGTATGTTGGTGACTCCTCCCTTAGTTGGTATTGCGCATGGGCATCGGCTCCATCCTTAGATTGTTTTTTTCCGCCATCGGGTTCGGATGAAGATCGAGACGCTCCAGATCAACTTCAGAAGAAAGTGATTTTTCGGCGCGTATTCCCTTTCCAATTCGACGGTATTGTTAGCGAACGCGTTCTTTTCCATTCCGACGCGTTACAAATTCAAAATAGAAGAGAAAAACTTGGATCTACGTCGAAGAACAGGAGACCTTTCTCGACGCAGTCAAGCCCGGAGTCCATGGAAAGGACTCCATTCAAAAAATGTCCATCGTGTGGTGCTAAGTTCCCACACAAGGACCTACACGAGGTGTGCAACCTCTGTCTATCGCCTGAACATGAATCCAGGGACTGCGAAGCCTGTGCAGCATTCTCCTCCAAGCTAACGATTAGAAATCGTCGAGCCCGAAGACACGAGGCTTCCAGAATGCAGGCGGAGGCAATCCCGGAGCTGTTCGGAGACGAACAAATCGAGGAAGAAGAGGACCAGTCGGGGTCGGAAGGGGACCAGTCGGAGGTTGAAGAACTCTTCGAGCAACAAACCGTGAGTGACGACGTCCCCTTACCGAAAAACCGACCCCGTGCGGTAACGACCCCGCCCTCGGGCCCGGTCAAACCGCTGAAAAAAGTTTCCGACGCCCCGCCTTCGGGCCCGGCAACGAAACCGAAACTGAAACCGAAACACTCGGAATCCCACCACGTCGGATTCGAGAAAAGGGCGTCATCGACTTCGACACCGAGGCTGCATACAAAGGAGAGCTCGGTATCGAAACATTCCATGACGAAAAAGAAATATGATGTATCGCCCAAAAGACACTCGATACCCAAAAAGTCGGAATCGAGCAGACATTCGGTGTCGAAAACAGAAAGATCTGAAGATCGAAAACAAAAACAGCTCTCGGAACCAGGACCCTCGGTACCGATTCAAGAGCAACAAACAGATCCCAAACAAAAGATCTTGTTTATTGACCCACAGACTGGGAAAGTGGTCACGAAGAAGAGAAAGAGTGAACAGTCAGAAGATAAACCTCTTCCTTCAAAAAAGAGAACAATGGGGACGAACATAACTCCTCCTGCTTCTCCTCGTCCTAGAGACACACCCTCTTCTCCTATTCCTCACAATAGGCCACATATTCCTACACCCTCCACACCAAGACCAGCTACACCTCAATCAGATGTAGACAGTGATATAGGGGAGGGAGAACCTCAAGGGGATGACGAATCTATCCAAGATGAGGAAGATCCATGGGAAAATTACGATGTAGGGTCAGATGAGGACAACGACCCAGAGCTATACCCCTCAAAGCCTTCACCACCTGATGATAACACAGGTTTTGTGCAGCTCATTAATAGGGCAGCAAAATATCACAAACTAGATATGCACACAGAACCTCAGATAGAGGATTTCTTGTTAGAGACTCTACCTAGTGCACAGAGAACATCAGGTACTCTTCCTATGCTAAAGGGTCTTCTCACTCACACAGAAGAAATATTCGAAAACCCAGTGAGAGCCAGGGTGTTAAACCCAAGAATCGATAAGAAATACAAAGCGGCTCCAAAGGACCCAATATTTATTAGAGGGCATGTACCTCTAGACTCGCTGGTGGTCTCAAACGCTCGTAAAAGAGCAAACTCATTATCTACAGGAGAGGCTCCGCCACCAGATAAAGAGTCGAAGTTAATAGATGCATCAGGCAAAAGAGTAGCATCACAGGCAGCGAATAGCTGGCGTATAGCTAATACACAAGCACGACTCGCACGTTACGACAGGGCACATCATGATGAGTTAGAAAAACTTCTCACACATCTTCCAAAAGAACATCAGAAGAAGGCAGACCAATTAATACAGGAAGGTAAAATAATAACCAATACTTCCATTAAGTGTGCATTAGACGCAGCAGACACTGCAGCAAGGTCTATTAACACTAGTGTCATGCTAAGAAGGCACGCGTGGCTTAGAATCTCAGGATTCAAACAAGAAGTTCAAACAGCCCTACTGAACAGACCATTTGATCAGAAGACATTGTTTGGTTCAAGTACAGACGAGACATTAGAAAAGATGAAGAAAGATACGGAAACGGCTAAGTCAATGGGAGCATTGCAACAGCCAACGCACAGAGGTTCCTTTCGTAGATCCACCTATAGAGGGGGCTCAAAAAACACAGGAACAAATCAGCAATCCACATCTTTCACACCAACATCACCCAGAGGTAATTCAAGAGGTAATTACAGAGGTAACAACAATAAGGGTAGAGGCCGCGGAAATAATAACAACCGCAACGCCTCAACACCAAAACAGTGACTTCATAGATCTCCCCCCAGACCACATAACACCGGTCGGGGGACGTCTATCACAGTTCCTACCTGTCTGGGAAAACATCACGTCAGACAAGTGGGTGAGACAAATTATCCAACATGGTTATTGCCTAGAACTCACAGCTACCCCACCAAACATCCCCCCCAAACAGCGTCCAATGAGTCAGGATCATCTGACATTGTTAAGAGAAGAAGTGCTAGCACTTCTACAAAAGCATGCAATAGAGAAGGTCCCAAAGGATCAACAAGGAACAGGAGTATACTCTCTATACTTCCTGATCCCCAAAATGGACGGGTCCCTACGACCAATATTAGACCTCTCAATGCTTACATAAATTCGGAACACTTCCACATGGTCACGCTCCAACAAGTACTCCCTTTACTGAAGAAAGGGGACTTTCTTTCTACACTGGATCTAAAAGACGCTTACTTTCATATCCCAATTCACAAAGCCCACAGAAAATACCTAAGGTTTGTGTTAGAAGGACAACACTACCAGTTCAAGGTCCTTCCGTTCGGTGTCACAACAGCACCGAGAGTTTTCACAAAATGCCTAGCTGTGGTGGCAGCACACCTAAGAAGACAACAAATACATGTCTTCGCATACTTGGACGATTGGCTAATAAAGGCCAAATCAAAGGAGGAATGTCTTCACAACACACAGAAGACAATTCAACTGCTGCACCACCTAGGGTTTACGGTGAACTACAAAAAATCACACCTGCAACCAAACCAGATCCAGCAATACCTGGGGGCTACAGTAGACACAGAAAAGGCAATAGCATACCCCAACCCAATCAGAGTACAGACAATGGTCGGGTTAATACAAAGATTTCAACCACAACACTCACTACCAGCACGAGTGTTTATGCAACTATTAGGCATGATGTCCTCTTGCATACTGCTAATACCACATGCCAGACTACAAATGCGCCCAATACAAGAGTGTCTAGCGACACAGTGGAATCAGGCTCAAGGTCAGATTACAGATCTGGTGTTGGTAAACGACCGGACGTATCGCTCTCTGAAGTGGTGGAACACAGAAAACATTTCCAAAGGACGGTCGTTCCTAGAGCCAATTCCACAAGTAATAATAACAGCGGACGCATCGCTCTCCGGATGGGGAGCGCATATGGACAAATACACAGTACAGGGGAAGTGGAGTGCGCAGCAAAAGAAACTGCACATCAACTACCTGGAACTATTAGCAATATTTCTAGCACTAAAAGCTTTCCAAATGCAAATAACAAACAAGGCAGTCCTGATCAGAACAGACAACATGACTGCAATGTATTATATTCAAAAACAGGGGGGGACACACTCTCTCCAACTGTCCAAACTAGCACAGGACATATGGAGATGGGCCATTCCTCAAAAAATCTACCTGTTAGCGGAACACCTACCAGGAATTCAAAATCAAATAGCAGACATCCTAAGCAGACAGTCAGAACAAGTTCACGAATGGGAACTGCACGACCAAATACTACAGCCATTCTTCCAAAAATGGGGGCAACCAGAGATAGATCTGTTTGCAAATCATCAGAACGCAAAATGCAAACAATTCGCATCCAGGTACCCACACCAAAGGTCCCAGGGCAATGCACTGTGGATAAATTGGTCCAACAAATTTGCTTACGCGTTCCCTCCTCTACCACTAATTCCATTACTGGTGAGGAAACTGCAGCAACACTCAATGACAATGATACTAGTGGCACCCACGTGGGCAAGACAGCCGTGGTTCACCACGCTGCTACAACTCTCACAAGTACCACATCAAAAGCTAAGGTTATTACCCATGCATCTTACACAGAACCATGGAGAAATAATGCACCCAGATCCCAAACAACTGAACCTAGCGATCTGGCTCCTGAGGTCATAGAGTTTGGGTATTTAGATTTACCACCAGAATGCATGGAAATCATTAAACAGGCAAGACGTCCTACCACCAGAGCATGCTATGCAGCAAAATGGAAGAGGTTTGCTATACACTGTAACAGTAAGCACATCAACCCTCTGGACGCATCCACTAAACAAATCATTTGCTATTTATTACACTTACAGCAATGTAATCTAGCATATACCTCTATTAGGGTTCATCTAGCAGCCATAGCGGCGTACCTACAAAACAGGCAACACCTGTCACTGTTTAAAGTACCAGCAATTAAAGCTTTCATGGAAGGACTCAAAAGAGTCATTCCACCAAGAAGACCACCTTCCCCAGTCTGGAATCTCAACATAGTGCTTACCAGACTAATGGGGCCACCCTTTGAACCTATGCATAGGTGTGAAATACAATTCCTCACATGGAAGGTGGCCTTCCTCATAGCTATCACGTCACTTAGAAGAGTAAGTGAACTGCAGGCTTTTACGATTCAAGAACCATTTATGCAGCTACACCAAAATAAAGTGGTTCTTAGAACAAACCCAAAATTCTTACCAAAGGTTATCTCAGCATTCCACATCAATCAGTCAGTGGAATTACCGGTTTTCTTTCCAAAACCACAAACAGTAGCGGAAAGAGCCCTACATACACTGGATGTTAGGAGGGCCATATTGTACTATATAGAGAGAACACAAACTTTCAGAAAGACAAAACAGCTATTTGTTGCGTTTTCTCCCACACATAAAGGCAATCCCATCTCCAAAGCGGGCATTGCCAGATGGATTGTAAAATGCATTCAAATATGCTACTTAAGGGCAAAGAGAACATTAACTGTTCCTCCTAGAGCTCACTCTACACGTAAACTAGGAGCATCTATGGCATTTCTGGGAAACATTCCACTAGATGACATATGCAAAGCGGCTACCTGGGTTACACCGCACACTTTCACAAAACACTATTGTGTTGATGTGCACGCAACACAACAAGCTAGAGTGGGACAAGCAGTATTAAAAACATTGTTTCAGACAGTTGCAACAGACACGGGCGACCACCGCTAGGGAGAGAACTGCTGTATAGTCTATTCATAATGTACCATCTGCAGCCCATATGCCTCGAACGGAATATGCTACTTACCAGTATGCATCTGTTCTTGGCATAGAGGGCTGCAGAGTGGTACATGCCCTCCCAGCCTCCCCGGAAACCTGTGTCTGTTCCAACATTATCTTATTTAGATACACTTACATGGGCACTCTTATCTGTATTCTACTATACTACTCCATCTAACCCTACTATGGCAAAACAATCTAAGGATGGAGCCGATGCCCATGCGCACTACCAACTAAGGGAGGAGTCACCAACATACAAAAGACTCTCCAAGAGAAAAACAAAGTGCAATCATCCGAGCCCAACACCAGATGGCGATCTATTCATAATGTACCACTCTGCAGCCCTCTATGCCAAGAACAGATGCATACTGGTAAGTAGCATATTCCTTATCCCTGACCCTGGAGACCTCTGAGTCTACGCCCAGAATCTGTACCCCCACTACCAAATACTTACCTTAAAACCGATAACACCACTATGTTTTAGGCATATGAGCTGCAGATTACACAATGTGCATAGATCGCCACCTAGTGTTGGGCCCGGATGTTTGCAGTTTGTTTTTGTCCTGAAAAGTCTTTGGAAGTCACAGAATAGGTGACTCCTCCTTTGGAGCATAGTGCGTATGGGCATCGGCTCCATCCTTAGATTGCTTTTTTCCGCCATCGGGCTCGGATGTGTTTACTGCGCTCCGGTTTGGAACCGATTCACCTTCGGCACGCAATCCTCACCCTTTTTAACGGTATTGTTTCGAACGCATTTCCAATCTACGAGACTCTTCACAACTTCGAAGTCTTCGATTCCAGTCATCGATGAAGGCCTTCGGGCCTTCCCAGGCCTTTTCTTCTGGCTAATGGAAAGGACGCCATTCAAGAAGTGTCCTCAGTGTGGGTCGAAGTTTCCCCACACATATTTCCATGAGGTATGCAACCTTTGCCTCTCACCGGAGCACGCGGCCAGAGACTGTTCAGCTTGCGCCTTCTTCTGCTCCAAAAAGACGATTCGGGACTGACGAGCTCGAACAACCATGGCTCGCTCGTCATCTTCGATCCTAGACAACATCTTCCTAAAGGGCATTGTACGTGCCAGAACAAGAGCGAGAATATGGCGTTGACAGCAACTCCGAGGCCGGTGATTCAGATGTCGAAGAACGGGTTGTAACTACACACGTTGACCCGACCCTTCCTCGACACCCTCCAAAAAGGCTTCGGTCACACCCTTGCCTTAGGGCCCGGGTACACACTTAGAGACTGCTTCCCATGCCTCGCCTTCGAGCTCAGCAAAGAAGCCTAATAAGCCTTTAGGCAACTCTGGCTCGAGTCAGCCTACCCCCAGTGCCGGCACACACGTACCGGCACTGAAAAAGAAGCCATCTTCCTCCTCCACGCCAGCTACTTCCACATCTAAGCACTCTGCGCCGAAGACCAGCACCAGCGCCTCGGCGCCAAAACCTCACTCTGAGCCGAGCAAAAAAATGCCACCGAAAGGAACAGACTCCCATTCCTCGGAGCCGAATAAAGCCTCGGAACCGAAAAAACACACGTTCCACCGGCTAAAGGCACTGCAAAAGAACATGTTTCAAAGCCAAGATGCTACCGGTTCGATGCCGAAAAAGCCTACGGAACCAAAGACCTCGGCACCGAAGGATCTACCTCCCACAGAGGAACTATTTCATCCAGATCCTACACAAAAGACTCTTGTTTAAGATCCCAAAACTAGTCGATTAACTCTTAGCTCTAAAAAACGACCATTAGACACACCTGCACCAGCTCCTCATCCTAAGAAGGACATTGCAACCTCTCTTCTAAGGATACCTTCTCCTCCTCCTCTTCCTCCACCACCTACTCCCCTGCCACATCACTCCCCTACACCATCTCCTATTCCATTAGACGATGATAACGGGGATAACAGCTCTGATGATAGAGGAGGTGATCCAGATAATGGGCCAATAGATAATCCCAGTCCTCCTGACTCATCTGACCCTTGGTATGACTATAGCACCCCAGACGTCCCCAGCATGCCACAAGATGACATACACCCTCCAGACCTTCCGCACCAGAGGACACTATGGGATTTAACCAACTTGTCCATAGAGCTGCCCAATACCATGGGGTTGACCTACATACTGACCCAGTAGAGGAGGATTTCCTCATGGATACCTTTGACACTACACAAAGGTCCACCTCAATTTTACCCATGCTTAAAGGTGTCATTAAGCATGTGCCATAGGTCTTCTAAGATCCAGTTAGGCCTCGAATCATCAACCCCTGAATTGAGAAGAAGTATAAGGCTGCCCCCTCAGATCCAGCCTACATTAAAGGGCATGCACCACTAGACTCCCTTGTAGTTTCCTACACACGCAAAAGAGCCAATTCCAAACATCATGTGAGGCTCCCCCACCAGATAAAGAGTCTACACTTCTAGACGCCTCAGGCAAACGAACTGCGTCACAGGCAGCAAACATATGGCGTATTGCCAATACTCAGGCACTATGAGCAAGGTACGACGAAGCACAGTATGATGAGTTAGAATCCATAATGCAGCACCTTCCAGACGATAGGGCCAATGAACTTATACAAGAGGGTAAAACAATCACCAAGATCTTTATTCGTTTTGCCCTAGATGCAGCAGATACTGCTTCAAGGGGGCAATTAATACCAGTGTCCTTTTGCGTAGGCATGCCTGGCTGCGTATTTCAGGATTCAAACCTGAAGTACAAAGTGCTATCCTCAACCAACCCTTATTTGGGCCTAATGTGGATGTATCCCTTGAAAAAATGAAAAAGGATACAGACACAGAGAAATCTATGGGAGCCTTTCAGACGCAAGCTCCCACAAGCTCCCAGACGCTCCTTTCGTCGCTCATCCTACAGAAACACCACCAGAGGCTACTCCTCAGATAGTCCCTCTACTTCGTACAAAGCCCCTACCCTACCCAATCCACCTACAGTAGGAGCTCCCAAAGAGGGGGTTACAGGGGTAACAACAACAAAGGCAGAGGCAAAACTAACAATTCCCGCTCTGCCTCCACCCCTGCCCAATGACTTCCCTACACTTCCCCCACCACATTCCACTCCAGTTGGTGGAAGACTACAACAATTCCTTCCTGTCTGGACCAACATCACATCAGACAGGTGGGTGCGACAAATAATTCAATCAGGTTACTGTCTCGAACTAACATCTACCCCCCCCCCCAAACATACCACTCAAGCAGAGCCCAATGTCACAAGAACATTTGCTTCTGCTGAGGCAACAGGTAATATCCCTCCTACAAAAAAGCGCAATAGAACTAGTTCCACCACATCAACAAAACAAGGAGTTTACTCCCTGTGCTTTCTTATCCCAATAAAGGACGGCTCCAATTTATTTATTTATTTTGTTTTGGAACTCCTACGGAGGTCCACAAAAGCACACGAACAATTCATAGGACAAACTTTAAATACAATACGAAATTATTCCTTATACATTTCTATAAAATTATATCAGACATACTGAGAAATGTACAGATAATGCTATAATACATAAAACAATCACATAACTAACCGATAAAAAATTCTAATATCAAACATACTAAGAAATGTGCAAATAGTGCTATGAATAGATAAAACAGTCAGATAGCCATCCAATTGGTATTAAATCGTAGCCAGAGTACTACTGTTAGACAATGTTCTAATAAATAAGCAAAAATGTTCTAAAAAATTGATATATCTTGAAACAAACCATTTCATTCGGAGGGGACAAGACCAAAGAACGTGCGTCCTGAGCAGAGTGAATATTAAATCTGATATAAACTTGTTTTAAAAACACTCGTCTGGCACTTTGCAGCTTTGAACATACAAATAGGACATGATTTAGATCTTGGATTTGCAACTGGCACAATTCACAAATTCTCTTCTCTCCAGGTGTTTTATCCCAGATGCCAGTAACCTCTCTTAATGGGAGCAGATTAAGTTTCAGTAGGAGTATCAGCCTTCTAATCCCGTGAGGGATATTCCAAGTTAAATAAGGCTGTGGTTTATTCCCCAGACCGCCACGTTACTGGGCCTGGAGTCAACAGCGTCTCTCGCCAAACTGAAAGGGGATCTAAACTTCTTTAAGAACTGTTTCAACCCAGATTTAGACATAGGAGAAACGGGATTTAAACTAAGACCGAAAGTATCATTTGCACATGCAAAAGACCTAAAAAACATTGATTGTTCTTTTAGAGTGCCAAAGATTTCTATTTTCAAGCCTGCCCTAAGTGTACCCTCTTCCCCCAAAAGAAGGGAGTTAGCCCACCTGAGAACTGCTGCCTGGGCTTAGATGAAGGACAAGACTAATCCATATTCAAGGCGTAATACATGTGGGGCAGCCAAAGAGTTTAAATTGCAAATTAGGCGCATAATTCGTCCTTCACACTTATCAAACGAGAGCCAATAATTCATGTCCAACACCTCGGCAGCATATGTTAACGAGGGTGGGATTTTGACCTTAAAAACAGATACGGCATGGCTAAAATGGCGTCTCCCGCAAGTTTTATAGAATCTGTTTAATGCACTTGCCTGGGAGCTTCACTAACACCATGTTTAGTATGTTCCAAGTCTCGACCTGTTTTAGAGAAAACTTTCCCTAAATATACATTCGAGTCAACAAGTTCCAGTTTTTCAAGACCAAGCATCCATCTTGGACATCTCTTTATTCTGAGCCCCTTCTTACGGAAAACCAAGATCTTGCCTTTTGCAATATTAATTTTCAAGAAGTGAGCCTCTGCATATTTATTGAAAGCGCCCAGATGGCGTTGCAGGCCAATGGGCGTTAGATCAAATATTGCAACATCGTCTGCATATAATAGAGCCAATGGACATTGTACCAATTTTTGGGGCATCCCCCTTTATAAAGTTCAGAGAGCCAGGGAGATCAGCGATACACAAAGAAAATAAAAGTGGTGCCCACTATGCGTTTTAATTTTACATGTTAACCCCGCGAACCTCCCATCAGAACCTGGCCCCAGGTGTCTGTATGCAATTCCAAATTCAGACCCAAAAGATATTTTGGTCTGCCAAGGGAGACCAGTTTTCTCCACAGGGTCAAACGCCGTAGAGAAATCAATAAAGGCTGGCATCCCTCCGGTGAAGACATATATCTCTACAATTGTCTGAACGACCGCTGTATTATCCAGGGTGCCATGGTTCTTTCTAAAGCCAGCTTGTTCCGGTGGAAGAATATCCTGATTAAACCCATTGTAAATGGCATAATATGCTTTTTGCAAATAATTTTCCTGAGGCATCCAGGAGGGCAATTTGTCTAAAACTAGTCTGCGTTTTTGGTCCTTTTTTACACAGGGTGACTATAATGCTCCCCTTCCAAGAAGGGGGGATTTTATTAGTAAAGAAACAATATTTCAAAAAAATCACCCCCTACTTCAGGCTCCTTTTTAGGTCTCGCCTGTCGATGCGCATGCGCATTGAGCAAGCGAGACTATGGGGGCTTATCCACTCTTTATCCAACTTGCAAGGAATCGTGGCGATTCCTTGCAGTGCCCGTGACTTTTAAGCTCAATGCGCATGCGCATTGAGCTTAAAAGCGCGTGCACATGCCCCCAGCCGCCTGCCTTGGCTACTATCCCGCCCCCTCACTTCTTGATTGCACGGCCGCTAGGCCGTGCCTCCCCTACTCTCCTCCTCCTACTCTCCTCCCCTCGCCGTCTGTTCCCGCACTCCTCCCACACCCCCGCTCCGCCCCCTCCCCTGCCTGCCATGTCGCGTCGCATTTCTCCTCCCCCCTCCCCACAGCTCCCCTACTCTCCTCCTCGTACTCTCCTCCCCTCGCCGTCTGTTCCCGCACTCCTCCCACACCCCCGCTCCGCCCCCTCCCCTGCCTGCCATGTCGCGTCGCATTTCTCCTCCCCCCTCCCCACAGCTCCCCTACTCTCCTCCTCCTACTCTCCTCCCCTCGCCGTCTGTTCCCGCACTCCTCCCACACCCCCGCTCCGCCCCCTCCCCTGCCTGCCATGTCGCGTCGCATTTCTCCTCCCCCCTCCCCACAGCAATGCCCTCCATTTTGACTCGCTCCCTCCTCCTAGTTACTAACTTGAGTCCTTGTTTTATTTATCAGAGCCGTCCAAGCCGATGCCCTCTAACACCCTGTTCCCACCTTAAATCCACTGCTACTCTCCCTAGATCCCTCCGTCGCCTGACTATTCCCCTTCTGCTACTACTTTCCTCTTCCTACATATCTCTTGCCTACTTAGTCCATGTTCTTGACTTCGGCGCCCACCTCTGCCTATCGTTGGCTCTTCTTGCACCTCCTCTTCCTCTCTCTGCACGGCACCTCCTCTTCCCCCTCCCACTCAGACCGACTGTGCTGTTTTGAGTAATCAAAGGTATGTACTTTTTACTGACATACGATTTAAAAAACCTCGTTTAGAGAATTCAAGTCGGTGTAAAGTGTTGTCCATGTTTATACCCCCTGGTTGTTGGGTTCTCGTCGACTAGTTTTAAAAGTGGCAAACTTTTGAATACCTTTCCATTCACTTTCAGTATTGGCTTTAGTTTAACGGCTTTCAGGAGGTTCTGAAGAGCACGTTAGTTAGGCTGCTGAAACTTTATTTGACCATAGGAAATCCTCCCGTTTTGTTTTTTTCAGTCGCATGTACTATGCGAGTGACTTTAACGTAGCACATTTTGTACGATGTTTTTTTTTTTATTGCGGCAGAGCTCCTGACGGATTTAATTGCGCTTACAGTTTGGACGAAAATCATATGCGGCATCTCAGGAACATCATACTAAACTGATGGGGACTCGGTGATTTAGTTATTCACGTAAATCATGGTACAGAAATCCGCGCGCTGTTTGCCTGGGGGTGGGTGGGTGAGCCTGGCAGCAGTGACGGGTCCTGGAGTAAGTTTCACAGCGTTCTTTCCTTTCCGGGTGTCCGACAACACACAGTAGAGGGCTCGACTGCCTATTTATTACTGAGCCGGGCACTCTGGTAACAACCCCCCCTCCCCAATCATCCGTCTAGGACAGGGTCTTCAGAGCGCATTAAACTCTCTCGCCCCTCTTTCATATTTACATGTCTGCCCGCTCCCCTCACAGTGAGACCAGTAGCAGAAAAGGGCAGGAGGGGGGCAGTATATATTTTTTAAGATTGTGTGTGTATTTCCACATAACTCTTCTCTTTACACAGTTGAGTAGCAGTGAGCTTTACAGATGATTTGTGAAATGGTAATTGTGTGGCTCTGGTAGTTGTGAACAGAGGTTTTTACAAGCTCCAGAGCCGAAAGTGGGTTTGCACCGTGTGAATGTTCTGCTGGACTCCTCTGAGAGCATGACACAAGAGCTCTGCGAGGTGGTGCGTGGTCATACATTTGTGAACGTCCGTTTATTAGTATACTAATAGTACATGTTTTAATTGGGGACATGTTTGCACACCGGCATGACATCAATGTGTTTATGCCTCACTGGTGCAATGTATGAAGCACACGGAAAGATGATAATAGGAGCGAGCTTACTAGTAAACTCCGATTCATGCATTTATTACCAGTGTTTTACCACTTCCTGTGCTCTAACTCTCCTTTAACACCTTTCGCAACTATCGGCATGAATCCATTATCGGCACGGCGTAAAGCATGTGTGCAGGTCCGCAGAGAGGGATATTATTTATTACCATGGGGGGGGGGTCGTGATCAACTCGTGCCCTCTTCCGAATCAACGTTAAGCTGCACTAGTTTATATAGCGGACATTTTTCCACTGTCCTACATCCACCACCCCTCACACCCCCTAACCCTCACCCTCACCACCTCACACACCCTCACTCACCCTCACACACCCTCAAACACCCTCACTCACCCTCACACACCCTCACACACCCACACCCTCACCCTCACACACCCACTCACCCTCTCACACCTGCTGCACTCTCCTGCTCTCCAGAGATGTGGCCTAACGACCAGAGCTGCCATCTATGTCACGTAAATACAAAACATGTTGCATTCAAAATGCTATAGGTGTCACATTCGCGAAAGTTATAACTATTGGCGTTGTAAATGACAAAGCTATCAATTTAGCTATTTGGAAAACCAACAAATAAATAAAATATTTGTCATTTACAAGACCAATAGCTCCAACTTTTCTAATGCGAGACCTATTGCATTTCCAATGCTTGTTAATTAGTGCAATTGGGATAACATCCGGCCCTTGTGCGCTGGAGGTTCTGGCAATCTGTATATACTTTACCAATTCCTTTCCTAACTGGCGGGGTTAAATTCAGCCAATTCAGCTGACGCCGATTTAACCTCATCAGTCAACACGGGAGAAACTGGGCTATTATTTCTATATAATAGAGAGATGTAATCCACCTATTCCTTTTCTGGAATCTGTATCGGTGTAGCTCTCTGCCTTGAATCGCAATATTCAGCGATCAAGTGCCAATATTTTCTTGAATCCTTGGCCCTTGCGGCTTCCCTCAGCCCTATCCACTTAGCATCAAGCTCCCTTCTTTTTTCACTGAGCATAAAGCGTCTTCATACTCGCTTAAGGCGATGAATTTCCTGCTGCCGGCCAGAGAGGAAATGTATATGCTGTTTTCGAACTAGATGGTTAATTGCTTGTTTTATCTTGTTTTTTCGGGCGAGGTTCAGAAGATGTGGAGCTTAAACTACAAATCTTCTTCATTTGAGCCTCAAAGAAAGATATAATGTTGGCATGAGTAATACCTTGCTTTTCTACATTAGCCGTCTTCGCAATGGAGCCTACTTCAGCGATGTTTTTTTGCATCCAAAAGGACCGACCAATTCCTTTGTTAAAAGTGGCCGAGCCCTGACCAGCGTTCCCCGAGCACAATGTGGGTAGATCAAAGGCCACTGTCATACCCACTATACTATGGTCGCTCCATATCGACGGGCTGACAAAAAAATTATCACAAGCCCCAAACATTTGGTAAGAAACAATCACATAATCTAAAAGGCTCTGAGTTTGTTGAGAATGAAAGGTAAAATGGGCTATTTTATCAGCGGGCACTTTCCTGTTTAAAAGAACAAGATCTAGACTTCTAACGCTATCGAGCAAAATAAACCCCCGCTTATCTGTTTTTACTTTGTTTGGTAATAAAATCTCGGGAATGTGCCAAATTTCCTCTTTGTCAGTATTGGCATAAATCGCAGAGGCAGAGTTTGAAATTTTAGCATTTAAGTCCCCAGCTAATATCACTAGGGGGGCAATCTTCCCTGGTAGCTATATCCTGAATAAAAGAAAAAAACACAGGCAAAAGATTATCCAAATTTATACTTGAGTTAAAAAACACTAAGGGTTGTAGCATTTACGTGATCAATATTTACAGCAGACCACACCGATCGTGTAAAGAATCACCAGTTGTAACCCATTTGAGTAATATTGTGGCGGGGCTTGATCAAAATGCAATAATGATTATAGGTGGTGACTTCAATAGAGGTTTCGAACCTATAATAGGCCTAGAAGACATTCACAAGGACTAGGACAGCGTCAACAATATCCCCTTGGTTGACACAAATTATAAAGCACCTTGTACAGTGAGTGCCCTACAACTATTGAACTTGACTCTCGAGCTAGGCCTACGTGCCTGCAATGGGCGGTTGCCCTCAGACTGCCCCAGTAAACCAACATTTACCAGAGGGGCGAATCCCAGCCATTTTACATTATTTTATAGTTTCTCTGAATTCATGGCCCATGATCATCGACCTAATGGTGGATGACCGCACGGAAAAGGACCACTATCCATTGATTTTATCTGTCCAGACTCAGATCTTTAAAACCCTTGATAAAAGTGCTAAAAACACTGTTTCCTTACCACAGGACCCTTTAGTGGCAAACAACCATAGATCCCTGAAGTGGCCAGTGGTTTTAGGTAACACAACAATCATTAGTCAAATCTATAATGTATTTGTGAGGCACATGTCCCCTCTCTTAGGAAATAGTACTGTCACCCAAAATCCTTGTCTGATAGAATCTCATGATCATTTAATTGACCAGCTTGGCGAGATCCTAACCAGGGCGGTAAAAAGATCACATAACGCCCAAAAGAGTAAACAAACAGGGATCACCTGGTACAACCAGGAATGCGGGAGAGCTAAAGCAGACCTAATTACAGCGGTCAGGGGGGATTCAGCGGACATTGTGAGAATTAAGAGAGCTCAGTACAAAAGAACCCTATTAATGGCCAAAAAAGAGTGGGACGAAAGGGTTTGGTCAGATTTGTTGGACGCATGTAAGTGTAAAGACCAGACCTCCTTTTGGAGCCTCATCGCTAGAGGCACCAGGGGGGTGACTGAATGCAAAGATAAATTCTTAGAGGAGGAAATTTGGGTCAAGCATTTCACCTTGTTATATGCTTGCGAAAGTTCTGGCGAGATTGAAGGTTGGGACAGCTTGCAGCCTCTTTTGGCTGCGCATGACACACCTCTTGTCTTCTCCTTGACAGAAACAATTTTAGCAATCAAGGCAGTTAAGCCAGGGAAAGCGCCAGGCCCTGACAGAATACCAGGTGATCTTTGGAAGCACGAGAACTATATTTGGGCTCCTTATATCAATCTACTATCTAATGATATTGCTAGAGGAGCTTCTGTCCCAGAAACCTGGAAGGGGGCGTAGATTGTAACACTGTTCAAGAAGGGTGATAGGCCGATAATGCGAGGGATTTGACCTATCAGCTTAATTGACGTGCTGCAAAAAATGTTTGCCCGTCAAGTCCTTAGCCGGCTTTCCACTTGGATTGAAGAACACTCTATCTATACAAAATACCAGGCAGGTTTTAGATCAAAGATAAGCACTGTAGACCAGGTTTTTAGATTTTTATGTTTAGTCTGGAAATATACGATTATAAGAAGTTCCCATATATACGTGGCTTTTGTTGATTTGAAGGCAGCTTTCGATATGGTTCCAAGGGTAGCCCTAAGGAAGACATTAAACAAGATGGGCGTCCCCGGGAACATCCTTCAAATTTTGATTAGACTTCACGAGAATAACTATGCACGAGTTAGATGGGGCCCAAACGGAGAAGTCAGTGAGAAGATAAAAATAGCGAAAGGGGTAAGGCAAGGGTGCGTAATGGCACCTACCTTATTCTCCTTGTACGTCAATGACATCCCCGACACTCTTTTGGGCTGCGAGCATGACTCTCCCAAATTGAGTGGGCAAGCCGTTCCGGCATTGTTGTTTGCAGACAACACCATTTTAATCTCTCAGACACCCAGGGGGCTTCAAAACCTTTTAAATAAATTTAGCTTGTATTGCCATGACAAGGAACTAGAAATCAATTCCTCAAAAACAAAAGTTATGACAATCAACCCTCATAAAGGTTTTAGTAAAGTTTTTAAGATAAATAACAAACCCATTGAAGAAGTCCCCAATTTTAAATACCTGGGTATCATTTTAGACAGTAACGTAACATGGAAAACACAATTGGAGAACTCAAAATTAAGGCTGACTCAAAATCAGTGTCCGATTTTAAAGAGGCATAAGAATAGCCATTTTAAAGCAGTCTCACCAGCCATTGAACTATTCAAGTACAAAGTGCAATCATCTTCACTTTATGGCGCGGATCTCTGGGCTTATGCTTTAAAGGATACTTTCAGAGTGAGGGAAAATTCCTTTATTAGGCAACTCTTAGGGATACCTGGGTCAACACCACTGACACCCGTATTATGGGACCTCAACTTTCGACGTACAGATGTCTATGCTTCTCTTCGTCCGCTGCTCTATTGGGTCCGCTTATGGTCCACTGAGGAGCTGACTGATTACAGAGAAGCATTGAAAGAGATACTGGCTATAAGGAATATCACGCATTTGCCATGGTTAGAGTACGTCAAAAAATGGTTTGAAAAACTAGGGTTAAGTGATTTTTGGTTTGACCCTGATTCTCTTGCAAATAGCTCAAAAAGGATCTTGAAACAAAGGTACTGGGACTATATTAGAGACTCAGTCAAGTCAAGTCAAGTCAGAGAATTTATATAGCGCGCTACATACCCATAGGGTCTCAAGGCGCTTGAAGAGGGGTGGGGAATTACTGGTCAAATATCCATGTTTTAAGTTGCTTTCTGAATGCTAGGTGGTTCTGAGTAAGGCGAAGGTGAGTGGGAAGTGAGTTCCAGGTTTTAGCTGCTAGGTAGGAAAAGGATCTACCTCCCATGGTGGTTTTGTTGATGCGAGGTACAGTGGCCAGGGCTTGGTTGGATGATCGTAGCTGGCGTGAGGGGGTGTAGAAGGACAGTCGTGTGTTGAGGCATTCTGGTCCGATTCCGTAGAGTGCTTTGTGTGCGTGGGTTAGGAGCCAGAAAGTGATCCTCTTATTGACGGGGAGCCAGTGGAGGTTTTTCAGGTGACCAGAGATGTGTTCTTTGCTCGGGATGTCTAATATGAGCCTGGCTGAAGCGTTCTGGATTCGTTGGAGTTTTTTCTGGAGTTTAGCGGTAGTACCGGCGTAGAGGGTGTTTCCGTAGTCCAGTCGGCTCGTGACCAGAGCGTGGGTGACCGTTTTCCTAGTTTCGGTGGGGATCCAACGAAATGTTTTTTTGAGCATGCGAAGAATGTTGAAGCAGGATGAAGAGACGGCGTTGACTTGTCTATTCATTGAAAGTGAGGAATCCAGGATGACGCCCAGGTTACGTGCGTGGTCCGTCGGGATGGGTGCTTTTCCAAGGGCTTCTGGCCACCAAGAGTCGTCCCAGGCAGAGGGGGAGGTGCCTAAGATAAGGACTTCCGTTTTATCTGAGTTCAGCTTCAGACGGCTGTGTTTCATCCATTCGGCCACTTTCCTCATTCCTTCGTGTAGGTTAGTCTTGGCGGTGCTAGGGTCATTGGTGAGTGAAAGGATCAGTTGAGTGTCATCCGCGTAGGAGATGATGTTGAGGTTGTGTTGGCGTGCGATGGCCGCGAGGGGGCTCATGTATACGTTGAAGAGGGTGGGACTGAGTGAGGATCCTTGGGGTACGCCGCAGATGACTTCAGTGGCCTCTGAGATGAATGGTGGGAGGCGGACTCTCTGGGTTCTTCCGGTGAGGAACGAGGTGATCCATTCCAGTGCTTTTCCTTGTATTCCGATGTTTTTGAGGTGCTGTAGAAGGGTGCTATGGCAGACTGTGTTGAAGGCTGCGGAGAGGTCAAGGAGGATGAGGGCGACTGTGTCTCCATTATCCAGGAGAGTTCGAATGTCGTCTGTTGCTGCGATGAGGGCGGTTTCAGTGCTGTGTTTGGCTCGGAAGCCGGATTGTGAGGAGTCGAGGGATTTGTTTGTTCAAGGAAGGCGGCTAGCTGGTTGTTGACCGCTTTCTCGATGACTTTGGCCGGGAATGGAAGGAGCGAGATAGGGCGGTAGTTTTTGAGTTCGGTGGGGCACAGCTGTGGGTTTCTTCAGGAGGGCGCTGAGTTCCGCATGTTTCCAGCTTTCTGGGAAGGTGGCGGAGTTGAAGGAGCAGTTGATGACATCTCGGAGGTGTGGTGCTATGATGGAGTCTGCTTTGTTGAAGATGTGGTGAGGGCAAGGGTCAGTTGGGGATCCTGAGTGGATGGAGTGTTGCGTGCTTATCTAGGCTCCTGATCGATACTGTGACCTTATGCCCCTATTCGGCTATAAATCCATTTATTCCCTATATTGGCATTACCGTTCAAGTGCGATTTTCTGAAAAGTCATCTCTGGCCGCACACGAACAGAGCCACATTCCAGCATGACTCTCTGCTACTTCCTTTGCGACCAATTAGTGCAATGACAGAGCAGCAGTCACTATCTGATATTCCTAGATAACACTCCGAGTTCTTCAACAAGATAAAAACTTAGCAAACCTGGAAATCCCCGCTTGCTATGTTTTGATTAGTAATGGAACTCTAATGAGCAACTGATAACTGTCACTTCCTAGTGACATCTTTAATTGACGTCTTATGTCCAGCAAACTTGCGTCAAACCCGGCACCTGTCAGGTATAAATATTACCAACGTTGCCTTAAGCAATGAGCGAACATGTTGCTGATGCCAGCTGCCTGCATGACCCTGTGTTGGTAAAAACTAGCACTCTGTCGCTGCAGCCTGCTATCCTGTGGTGGTGAAGCTGCTGATTACCATTATCGCCGCTAAAGCGCGACCTATGGTGCAGTACGCTTGAGGAGCCGTGCAGCCGTCCTCTGCGAAGACATCCAGCCCAGCTGCCCGCGGACGCTGTCACCCCTCCTTCCTCGACGCGCTGAGAGAAGCCGCTGCCTTTCTCGTGCAGAGAAATCCAGTCCCGGCGCTTCCGGTTTACCCTCGCGGGTGACTGGGATATCGAGAGAGACCCCTGAAGGAGATACCAATCCTCCATCATTCTATTCAGAGGTATGGTGTTGACTAAACCCTTAGATGAGAATTCTTGAAACAAACCTTGGCAAAACCAACTTAACTTAAGCTACTTACTTACTCCCCTTCTCACGTGTTAGGCTTAGGTCAGGCACACTGGGGTAGGCTTAGTTAGAAGCACCAGTTGAGTATGTTAGCCTAATGTATATATGACTGTATATATGTTTTATTACTTTTAAACCATTGTATGGCTAAGAAACCATATCAATGCTTTTACAGTTCTATTTCGCAATACTTATCTTACTGTACGTACTTTTTATAATAACAGTTATTGCAATTGTGGCAATACATTTCTCTTGTATGAGAAGAAAGACTGTTCAATAAATGTTGACCCTTTATTGACAAACGCCCGTCTCTCTATTCTCTACATCTCGTGAAAGTAAACTGCACTAGACTGACTGAGTGAAATCTATGTCTATTGTTTCACACGACCCTAGAGATCGACTCTTGATCTGAGGAGCAAAGTTGTCATGTTGCACGGTTGTTGGAAAACTGAATCCCTTCTTGTCTGTGCCAAGGAAGCTGATCACTTCCTATGCAGAGAAGAAAGTTTCCAGTGACCTCTGAGCTAGTTGGTAACACAACCCAATTAAGTTTAGCATAGTCAGTGGAGGCCTGGAATATAAGCAGTTCCACGTCGATACTACTGTTTATGTTATTCCAATGCGCAGGGCCTAGTGGGAAACTAGGAACTACACTACATGGCGCCCTAACGTTTGGTAAGGCGATAAACTAACGCAAGGCAGTTAGAGTAACTCAGTCGTGCATATTTCACACCCCTTTCTCCCGTAAATACTCCAATAGACGTCTGGAGTGGGTGAAAGGTTAAAATCCGCCCGACCTTAGTAGGAAGAGATTCCTATGTAAAGCTCTGGTTTATTCAACGTTGAAGGATACAGTGTTCCAAAATATTGTGCATCTAATCTTTGTCTCCTTGGAGACCTACTCTGCAAACCTCGCATTTTTACAATGCCAGAAAACGGCACCACTGGGGCCGCAGCAGATGCGACTCAGCAAGGTCCCGAATACACAGACCCGGGTGCTATTATCATCCCGGTCTAGTTAAGAAGATCTATAACTTTAAAACTTATAGAAAACGGACTGCCACCTCAAGGTGGTACAGTAATTTTCGTGATAGAGGCTCACGAGTATCGGCAGACAGAGGTATTCTATTCATGGATAAACTTTCCAGCGGTAAACGCTATAACACAAGAGTTTCACTATTACAAAATAGAGGAACCTCCGGATGAGTACGCCCCTTTCGAGGAGGTTGAAATTCCACTTAAATTTCAAGAGCACCTGCTCTGGTTTAATGGCGCCCTAAAACACAATGATCACATTACCAGGCTCGGTCCACTAGGTAGACCAGGAGCCACATGGCCGGTTCTAGCCAGCTACACACCACATCCTGACATTATAAGAATGTCTAGAGAAGAGCTGTTAGCACAGCTAAACACATTAATAAAAATACATAGGCAATTAGTCCAATATGTAATACGGACTGCAACAGTCCAGCCAGCTGTTAATACACCACAGCTGACCCCTCATCAGGGGAACACAAATAAAATTACACCACAGAACATACAGTCATGTCTTGGTAAAACACCCGTAAAACGGGAACAAATTCCTTTCTGGTTAGCCCAGAAAATCACTCAAATAGAGGCAGTATTTTACTGATACTACCCCTATTGAGAAACACAGAATCTTGACCATCTGCCTTCCTATGGGAATCGCACCACACGTGGAGGACTGTGACACTTGGGGTACAGTCTTTGCTTCCATTTACACAAAAACACACGGTGTTCCGTCTATGGCGGTAATACCAGAAGTGCTAAAACTGATTCAAAATGAATTCGGTCCAGAGCCCGCTTTAAATCTAGGTATGAAATTACTGAAAGACTTCAAGCAGGTCACGGCTATATTATTAGCCAATATTAAGGGAGAAGCAGCATCTGTGGCGATCCGCCAGAAGTTGAGGGAAACAGATATAAAAGATCCTGTTGAGCTTGCAAAAATCATAGAAAATGCTATGAAGAATTAGGTAGAGACAGCTTGGGTGGAAAACCAGTTAAGCCCCAACTGCTCGAAAATCCTGAAAAATTATTTATTAAAAATAATTTAAAATACTCCTAAAAAGAGCTGGGATGGAAATAAACAATCCACTCCCAAGGAAAAAGTTTTCCAGTCCAGAGGAAGGTCTCCTCGACGGAGGGAGAGAACTCCGACTCGAGAACGCCAGTCTCCCCAACGGGAGCCCTCTGAGAAAAGATATAACCTTAGAAATAGGGATAATATAAAAAAAACTGATAGATATCAAAGTATTGATACACGTCCCTCTCGATCTCTTCCACAGAATTCGGAAAGAAGAGGACGGTCAGACCCAGGAGAGCACACCAAGTCCAAAGACAAGGAACCTGCTCAGAGTAAAAAATCTCAATTTCAGAAAAAGAAGGTAGCCAGTATTAGAGTAATCAACCATGCCGAGAATACTGAGGACACAGTTGAAAAACGGGGAGTGGGCATTGACAATGTTGGACAGTGCAGCAGAAATCAGTATAGCACGCAAGATCTTGATGAGTCATCTGGAGACAGTGGACACGAATGAATACATTCAAGTTGAAACTGCCGACGCCAGACTTAGCGAGCCCCATAAAATATACGAAATAACATTGCGTATAGAGGGTGATAAGACTAGGAAAATTAAGGGTCTGTTTTGGGATAAGCTCTCAAAAGGCTATGATATTCTGTTAGCTGAAAAAGATTGGCCCCCGGAGTTTGTCAGGGAGTGCCCTCGTGGCGAAGAAGTGATTATGCCTGCCTTCTCGAATCACATTCCGATTCATAAAAAATACACATATGCAAGAAAATGGGCAGTAGCCCAGGCACCTGCATTATATAAAAATCATGTAGGATGGGATGAGGATTCACCGCCTCACGAAATCCAATTAAAAAATGAACCAACTGCCCAACGGCAGTATCCCATAAAGCAAGAAGCTAAAAAACAAGTCAGGGAGATCTTAGATCAACTTGAGTACCAGGGGGTGATTGAAACATGCACCTCTCAAATGAACAATCCTTTGTTTCCTGTCTCCAAGCCAGACAATTCATATCGTCTAGTTTTGGACTACAGACATCTTAATACATGTTGCAAAACTTTTGCAGTACAAAACTCGCATAGTGCAGCCCTAATGAATAACATAGTTAGGAAAAAATACAAAACAACATTAGACATTTCTAATGGTTTCTTTTGTCAAAACATTGCACCAGAAAGCAGATACTTGACCGCTTTCTCCGCATTTGGGTCACAGAAAAAATTCTGTCGACTCCCACAGGGGTTCAAGAACAGCCCAGGACTATTCTCAGCTAGGGTAACAGAGTTACTACAAATCTATGATGATGAAGCATTGTCTTACGTAGATGATATTTATCTCACAGATGACGACTTGGATACTCACTTGAAAAGAGTGAACACCATTATACTTGGGTTCGCAGCAGAGGGTTACAAATTCAACTTTAAAAAGTCCCGAATTGCCCATCTGACAGTACTGTTTTTAGGGTACGAATTATCAAGTGAAGGGAAAAGCCTAGCGGACAACTTCTTAGAGAAGTGCGCTGTACTCCAAGCTCCAAAAACGCTGAAGAATTTACAATCAATACTAGGTTTTCTGAATTTCGGAAGAACTTACATACTAGATTACGCAGAGAGGGTTAAACATCTCTACGAACGAATAAAACCTGATTTAAAACAAATCAATTGGACTAAAAAACACACAGAAATTTTGAGATCACTGCAAACAGACATGTTAGCAAAAACAAAATTAGATACACGTGACAACACGATCGATCTTGTAATCCGAGTCATCCCAGGAAGATGCGGATTTACATACCTGACCTCTAATGAGGGAGAAAAGGTACCTATTTCAATTAAATCTCACTTGTACACACAAGCTGAAAAAGCATTCAGTCGCACAGAAAGAACTGTGAACGCAGTGCAAATCGCATTAGCAAATGAACGAGAACTAGCACACGGCAAACGGATTAATATCCTTACAGCGGAATCCGCCTTCGAGGCGCTATTCAGCCCAGTAAACCTGCCTACAGTGTCACTGGATCCAAAATGGATACAGTGTATAGATTCTCTAGGAGCGGAAGACGTGAAATACTATTTCGCCCCGCAATACAAAGAACTGAATGATTTAGAATATGAAGAAGAATATCCTCTGCCAATCGAAATCCTGCCTCTCCCACAATACGCATGTATAATCTATACAGATAGCTTTGTACAGCATTTCAACGTAGAGAGAAAATCCTACGATGCAGCATGTGCGATCATTAAAGGTCGTTGGCTGTGCGGTAAATTCAGACCGAAAGTAACAAAAACTGAATCTGTAAGAAACTGTTCGGTTCAGAGAACTGAAATCAGATCTTTAAAGATGGCGCTCGAAAATGCAGAACGCGAATTCCCCACACTTATAGTGTGCGATTCTCATTTTTGCGTCAATTCTTACAAAAATAAACTGCAGAGTTGGATCGAAAACGACTACAAAGATGACACAGGTGCCACAATAAAGCATAAATTGCTCTGGAACGAGGTAGCTCTTTTAAGTAAAGAACTACAAAAGACTCACGTGATTCACGCACAGAGTCTTCAACGTGATGGCGTTCACGTTGCAGGGAATTCATTGGCTAATACAGCCACAGCGGAAGCAACTAACCCGGCTTCCGTAGCCACAAAAAAGCGTACAGATAAGTATATAGACGGGGAAACCATGCTAGCAGTAAAAACGACCGTAAAAGGCGACTGCGCAGCACTACCCGTAAACTATCCACTCAATTATGCATACATAATCGATGCAAACTCCGTTCCTTTTGCTCGAATCCCTGGAGTGGGGGACAGAGTAATTCCAAACAGGAGCAGGAGGGGCTTCCTATTACTGGAAGCACACATGGGGTTGGGTCTGAAACACCAAACAATAAAAGCCTCTCTGAAAGAATTACAATCAGAGTACTGGTGGCCAGGAATGAGTATAGATATTCAATGTTTTGCTCAAAATTGTGAAAACTGCAACAGAGATCACAGTAATGAACAGGCCAGTGTAGTTTCAGGATCCCTTCTAGACAGCATAAGGCGGTCTATCTGCGCAATCAAAGAAGAGAAGCGCGTCCCAGTGTACACCATTAAGACGAAAAGCACTTAAATAATGAGGCCTCCGGCGCTCGGCTGACGCTAGAACGGTTATAAAAGATTCGCGAGTCTATATCGGCACATACGCAATTACCACGTTCCATTCTGACCAGAGTCCTGCTTTCAGCTCTCGAGCCTATAAGGAGGCCATGGCCAGCATGGGAATTGGGTTGCGGTATTCTTGTCCGTCGCATCCCGAAGGGAATAGTGTGGTAGAAAGAAAAAACCGGGACATAAAGCAATCTATAACAGCGAAGGTATTAGGTTCAGGCGCTGGGTGGGTCAAACATTTAATAAGTGTCCAGACTAGTCTTAACAACATGCCAAGAAATTCTCTAAAAGGTTTCAGCCCATACGAACTATTGTTCGGAATTAGAATGAACGTTCAGGACCTCGATAGTCAGATGTCAGTGGTACAAGAAGAAACAAAGCAGTTTGAAGTAAAAGACCGTTTGGCTGTTTTACAGGAACTGAATGAAACAAGAAAATCATTAAGCAACATAAAGTTAAAGCAACAGCCAAGTACCACTGACGAGGCACCACCCGCAACAGCCCCAGCAAGGCCTGTCTGGATTCCAAAGATTGGGGATCTAGTCAGAGAAAAGATCGCGGTTAAGAAGGAATTTGGGCCTTCTTACAGAAAAGCAGTACCTGTCTTGGCAGTCACCGGAACAAGATCAGTTGTGCTACCGCCCCTTGCTGGTAAAAAGGAGAACAGAGTCGTGTCCATCGATCTGGTAAAACCACAAGCATGTGGCCTATAATCAACAGTAGGCCCAGTGGACTCCCAAGAAACAACAGAATACCCAAACTTGCAACAATCCAAGAGGTTCAAACTGAAAGACTCATCACATTCGATCAGCCTGCAGTGCACAATGAAGGACTATGCAATAATGCCATGGAACTCGTGCCTCTTGAAACACAGATTGAAACAGTTCGTCAAGAAACAACACCAGTCTATACTAATGTGGCATCAGAAAGTGCTACAGAGAGACAGATTGAAAGAACAATTCCATCAATTGACAGAACTGCCTCTGGTTATTTCATCAACTTCGACAACTTCTCTGAAGATCAAAACGATCCCGAAGTGATGCCAGAAACAAAAAAAGTCTTTTAAAGAAAAAGCAACGGAACTCTTTCATCAACTGAAGGAAATCTACCTTATTTCCCCTTGGCTAGAGTTCTGGTTCGGTCTAGGTGTATTTTTCCTCCTGCTTTGGCTCATCATGGTACTATGTTTGGGAAAATTCATTGAGGGAAAATATATTACAATGGACACAGCAAGTCAGAACATCAACCTAGTCCTGAAACCACACAGATCATCCCACGTGAAGAAAAGAGAACTGTCAACAGTAAATGTCACAGCAATTCCAATACCTGGTGGGGTAGTATGGGAGAAAACAGACTATGAGATCTATGGTCCGGTCGAAATCCTGAAGTATCCACATCAACTAAAGGTTTCCTTAAGTGACTTTGTGACACCAAGTACATTCTCTGATGATTGGGACTTTAACAGTATTAATGACATGATGTCTGATTTAGTAATGTCAGCTAGATTCACAGATCATGATTATTTACAAGGTTCATCTAGTTATGAGCAGTTATTCTGTTACACCCACTATGGGGATCATTACTTGCATAAATCTGCACAGCCTAGAAATGTTTTTATGTATAATCAATGGGAACATTGTGCTACACCACCTAAAAGCAGTTCTAAAGCATTTTTTGAGAAATTCAAATACTTCTCAGGGTTTAACACCAGTGATGCAGAAACGTTTTATTATAAACTGTTAGATAAAACAGGAATGAAAACAATGCTGACAAATTCTAAATTGATATATTCAGAAGCATTTTATGACAAAATGATGACATTTGGTTTTGATTATTGGAAAAATAATATTGAAACAAAAACAATTTGGGGTACAAAAGATTGGCAGGTGCAAGGCATAGAAGCACTGTTTAGAACCTGCATGATACCAGAACAAATGTTATTTTTAAATGACACAATACACCAAACATCTTGTCTTGGTCTAGCCGAGAACAAAGACCTTAAAACACCGTCTATACCAAAGCCAATACCTGAAAATGCAACAGCTGATATTGAGTTAGACGTGTCACAAATTTTAAATTTCAACAGAACACATCCTGATTGGAAAAAGTGGTTAATCTGGCCTACAGACACAAATAGCTGTCAAGATAGGTTCCTGAATAAAACACAGGGGTTAAAAATGACCAGATTAGACTCTAGATACTCCCAGAGACAACATCCAGGGATTATAACAACATACAGTGTAGGGAAACTCTGCCTAGAATGGCTAACTACGTCCACACTGGCTGAAATTAAGCAACACTTGTCTTTATTAAAAGATGGTGCTGATTTGCGCGATTTCATTCTTGGACCACACAAACAGCGTCAAAAGCGTTTCATAGCGACCAGCATCTATGCTGCTTACAACGAGGCTTGGAAAGTAAAGCAAATTGAAACTGCTGAAAAAATACGAGAAATTGATCGTATTAATTTGGAGAAAACACTTTCTGTAGTAGACAATGGGTTAATGACTCTGTCTTCCAGAATATAATCTTTGGACAATATTGTATCCTCTGCCTTTGATGTGATAGACAGAGATTTGCTTATGTTACAACATGGCCAGTCTCAATTACGCTCTATTATAGAATTAGGCTGGACGCTGCAAAATCTTCGTTCAGGCTATGTGCCTTGGCGTTTAATCAACACGACGTCATTATTTTCCATTTTTAACCTTACTGATAAACAGATCAGTTTGGCACAGAAAGGAGCAGACTATACAATCTTGAGCATCGAGAAACTCGAGAGATTACCATTGACAATGTCAGAGAGCCCTGTCATTGAATGGATAATACACGGAATTATCACAATTCCGATAACAACTTTCCGATTTCATAAATGCCTTGAGTACATACCTGCTGGCCAATATGAACAATTGGGTAAGGGATATGTTAAATCCGAATGGAAATTACCATACACTCATTCTTGCTATAGTGACAGCGACAAAAATGTATTTCTTAGTGGTGACAACTGTAAACACTCACTAAGCGGTATACTTTTGTGTCAGGGTATTAATTTACACGGAGCATGTGATGGAAATTCAAACAACCTTTCATGCCACCAGCTAGTCACACCTGCAACTCAGATAGAGCCCTTCTTTATGCAACTCGCAAACAGGAGTTACATTCTTAGAACGGATCACAGGTGCTGCGGCCTCGCGCCAGGGAAAAGTTATCTAGTACAAGTTACGTCCATGGTCAAATGTTGCATGCAAGCATTGTTCCCGAGCGGGCCTCCAGACATAGTGACTCCCCTCTGGCCTCGTCTGAATCTCTATTCTATACGAATTGATACATTAAGCAAAATGAAATCTGTACTTTTACAGACAACCGTGCCTATAACGTCATCTAAAGAGACGTATGATCTTCTAGTCGCAAGGACGGCTACTGAAGTCCATGACCTTTTATCAACAAATTGCCCCGTGCATTTCGTAGAAATGTTCAGCCAACTCCTTAACATGTCTAGTGCAACAAGCATCCCAGGCATATTTAAGACAGTCTTTACGGGACTGCTAACACCCTTCCAGGCAATTTTGGGAATCTTTCCTAATTTTGTGCACTCCATCTTTGGTGGTATACCACTATTTTTGGGACTCATCGCAGGGATTCTATTTTTGACCATCCTGCTACGTTATGGCAAGCCTCGGCTCAGACATAGCTCCCATGGGAATGGAAGAGACAATCCTAGCAATGCGCTACAGGGACAGGATAACTAACGTCCTCGGATTGGCCAGGCTGAGAGATCTAAACATGACCTGGTTCCTTTCATTCAGACCGATATGGCAAAATTGCATTTTACCTGTGCTACGGTGTATGCTTTGCGGTGATGAATGCGTGTTGGACATTGTCTTTCACTTCCATCAGCAGTACCAATGGACGTCGATACTTTGCTAAGTCCAATAACGGCTCACGCATTGTGTTGTCCCCAGCGGCTACCAATCCTGATGACGGCATTCGTGGAGACTCCTGTACTACAGCCAAGTGGTAACAGTGGAGCGAGTGACAAAAGCAACATCATCCAGGTACAACGTTCTGTGAGCATTGCTGGTCCTGCCTTCGATGACAGCAATCATTCTCACACCTGCCAAGTTACAGCGCTATCTAATTTGGTTGAACTATCACCTGATTTTGTAGACCAATTCTTTGCGAGCCTGTCTGATACGATGTTCTCACCCATAGAGAAACAATAACTTTTGAGAAGCTTTCCAACACACAGCGTTCCCATGAACTCTGAATTCGGCCTTCAGTTTTGATCAACAAAAACTGCCAGGAGCTTTGGAAATCTATTTTCTTTGAATTGGACAGTTTTTTTAATATTGACCCTTTTTGGCACGAACAATTCTTTGCTTAACGTAAAAACTATTCTTAGAGAACAGAAGCTTCACACTTCTACTTCTATTTCTAAGCACATCTAGAGACATAACAACATGACACCAGCCTCTAGCACACATGTTATTACAATGCATTTTTATGTGATGATTTATCTCTCATTTCTTCTGTCAGAGATACTTCATGTGTAATTCTTTTTGCATAATCGTTCATTGATTTCATATGCAATACCTTTTGAATGATTACTATGCTTTAAAAAAAAAAAACGTACAGTACCTAAATTCCATGTATTACAAGTACGCCTATTTCGAATGCATTTATGTATTTTGGGGTGGGCAATGTTACACATGCATCTAATTGCTTAGTTTTAGTAATTTTGATGGACATGTATACGTGGAGTGGGTGTTGCGTGCTTATCTAGGTTCCTGATCGATACTGTGACCTTATGGCCCTATTCGGCTATAAATCCATTTATTCCCTATATTGGCATAACCGTTCAAGTGCGATTTTCTGAAAAGTCATCTCTGGCCTCACACGAACAGAGCCACATTCCAGCATGACTCTCTGCTACTTCCTTTGCGACCAATTAGTGCAATGACAGAGCAGCAGTCACTATCTCATATTCCTAGATAACACTCCGAGTTCTTCAACAAGATAAAAACTTAGCAAACCTGGAAATCCCCGCTTGCTATGTTTTGATTAGTAATGGAACTCTAATGAGCAACTGATAACTGTCACTTCCTAGTGACATCTTTAATTGACGTCTTATGTCCAGCAAACTTGCGTCAAACCCGGCACCTGTCAGGTATAAATATTACCAACGTTGCCTTAAGCAATGAGCGAACATGTTGCTGATGCCAGCTGCCTGCATGACCCTGTGTTGGTAAAAACTAGCACTCTGTCGCTGCAGCCTGCTATCCTGTGGTGGTGAAGCTGCTGATTACCATTATCGCCGCTAAAGCGCGACCTATGGTGCAGTACGCTTGAGGAGCCGTGCAGCCGTCCTCTGCGGAGACATCCAGCCCAGCTGCCCGCGGACGCTGTCACCCCTCCTTCCTCGACGCGCTGAGAGAAGCCGCTGCCTTTCTCGTGCAGAGAAATCCAGTCCCGGCGCTTCCGGTTTACCCTCGCGGGTGACTGGGATATCGAGAGAGACCCCTGAAGGAGATACCAATCCTCCATCATTCTATTCAGAGGTATGGTGTTGACTAAACCCTTAGATGAGAATTCTTGAAACAAACCTTGGCAAAACCAACTTAACTTAAGCTACTTACTTACTCCCCTTCTCACGTGTTAGGCTTAGGTCAGGCACACTGGGGTAGGCTTAGTTAGAAGCACCAGTTGAGTATGTTAGCCTAATGTATATATGACTGTATATATGTTTTATTACTTTTAAACCATTGTATGGCTAAGAAACCATATCAATGCTTTTACAGTTCTATTTCGCAATACTTATCTTACTGTACGTACTTTTTATAATAACAGTTATTGCAATTGTGGCAATACATTTCTCTTGTATGAGAAGAAAGACTGTTCAATAAATGTTAACCCTTTATTGACAAACGCCCGTCTCTCTATTCTCTACATCTCGTGAAAGTAAACTGCACTAGACTGACTGAGTGAAATCTATGTCTATTGTTTCACACGACCCTAGAGATCGACTCTTGATCTGAGGAGCAAAGTTGTCATGTTGCACGGTTGTTGGAAAACTGAATCCCTTCTTGTCTGTGCCAAGGAAGCTGATCACTTCCTATGCAGAGAAGAAAGTTTCCAGTGACCTCTGAGCTAGTTGGTAACACAACCCAATTAAGTTTAGCATAGTCAGTGGAGGCCTGGAATATAAGCAGTTCCACGTCGATACTACTGTTTATGTTATTCCAATGCGCAGGGCCTAGTGGGAAACTAGGAACTACACTACAGGAGTTCATCAGGCGGATGGTGTCCTCAGTGGAGATTGGGTTCCAGTCGTTGAGGGTGTTCAAGGGAGGTGGGGGGCCTGCTAGGGGTTGGGTGGGTTGGTCTACGGGTTGGTTGTCGAAGCTGTTGTGGATGTCTGCGATTTTGTTGTGGAAGAATGAGGCTAGGGAGACGCAGAGGGCTTGGGAGGGGGTGATGTCGTTGGAGTTGGCCGTGGGATTGGTGAATTCCTTGACGATATTGAATAGTTCTTTGCTGTTGTGGGCGTTGTTATCTAGTCATTCCTTGAAAGCGGCTTTCTTGGCTTTTCGGATCAGTTGGTGGTGTAGGCGGGTGGCGTTTTTGAAGGCTTCCTTGGTGCTGGGGGTTGGATCTTTTTTCCAGGCCTTCTCAAGGGAGCGGCAGAGTTTCTTGGATTTCTTAAGATCATCGTTGAACCAGGAGGCCTTCTTGCTGCCGAGTTTGTTTTGTCGTTTTTTTCAGTGGTGCTAGGACGTTGGCGCTGTTGGATAACCATACGGTGAGGTTGGTGGCGGCTTGGTCGGGGTTTGAGGAGTGGGCTGGGGGGTTTAGAAGAAGCGATGAGGAGATCTGGTCGATGGTGATTTTGTTCCAGTTTCTTTGCAGAGTTGGTTGGGGGTGGTTGTTGGGTTTGGGCTTGTTGTAGGTAAAGTGAACGCAGCTGTGGTCAGTCCAAAGGAGATTCGTGGTGTGACTGAAGGAGACATGATTGCTGGAGGTGAAGATAGGGTCGAGAGTATGACCTGCGATGTGGTTGGGGGAAGTGACAAGTTGTTCAAGTCCGAGGTTGGCGAGGTTGTCCAAAAGGGTGGTGGAGTTGCGGTCGTTGTGCTTTTCAAGGTGAAAGTTGAGGTCTCCCAGAAGGATGTAATCTTTGGAGGGGAGCGCGTGTAGAGTGATGAAGTCCGTGATGTCCTCACTAAATTGAGCGCGGGGTCCTGGGGGTCTGTAAAGGAGGGTGCCTCTGAGTGTGGTCTTGGGGTCGATGTGTATCTGGAAGTGGAGGTGTTCGGAGTTGGCGAGATTGATGTCTGAGCTGGTTGAGATGCGGATTGATTTCTTATGGACGATAGCGATTCCTCCTCCTGTGTGGCCAGTACGGTCCTTGCGTATGATCTTATAATCTTCAGGAATGGCAATGGTGATGTCTGGGGCGGAAGAGGCGTTCATCCATGTTTCTGTTAGGAAGGCGACGTCCGGAGAGATGGTGTCTAGTAGATTCCATAGGTCAATGGCGTGCCTGTGGACCGAACGGGTGTTGAGCAAGATGCATTGCAGGTTGTTGGGGTCGGATATCTGTGGTGTGATCGTAGCGGAGTTGTGGACGGTGCCGTTGAATTTGCAGGAGTTGCATGAGAAAGGTCCGTGGGTTTGTCCAGGAACAGCTTGGATGCAGTTGGGGGAGCGGCCGGGGTTAAGGGCTAGGAGGGTGGTGGCATCGTAAGTGATTCGGGAGGGGTGGGGGGTGCAAGGGCCAGGGGGTCTGGCACTGGGCGCGGTCCAGGCGCGGACGGGCGTAGACGGGCTTAACTTTGGCGCACCTTCGGCGCGGATTGGGCGCGGTCGCTGCGCGTGGACGCTGCGCGCATGGGCTACTGTCATATATGGATGGAGAGGGGGGGGGGGGGCGAGGGCGGCTCAGCTGGGAGGCGGGGCGGGCTCACGAGGACGCTGACCCTACACAAACAACAACATCCAAAATGGCAGCGGAGGGGAGGGCAGAGAACAGCGCCGGGGGTGATCGCGCTAAGTGTGGAAGGTTCTGCGCAGGTAGAGCGGAGCAGCGAGCAGGGGATAACAGTTTAAACTGATACTGGCCAATTTAAAATTAAAGAACAAGCGGAGCAGCGAGCAAGGCAGCACAATGTTAATCAGCTGAAGACAATTGGTGATAGCGGAGCAGCGAGGCTAATGAAACAAACCCTAACCTCGAAATGTTTTGAATTAAAAGTGACCATGCAATTAGAGCCCCTTATGGACGAAATTTACCCTCCATTGGCCAAAAGCCTATACTTAAAGTTCCGGTATGGTATTTTGCAATTAAAAGAAAGGACAACTAGCTGGAACTGCAATAAGGGGTTGGCCGGGGCCGCTGGCACCGATATATGTGAGTTTTGCGAGATGGGGCTGAAAGAGGATGTGTCCCATGTTTTATTTATATGCCCAGCATACCTTAAAGCCAGGAAAAAATGGCTAAAGCCAATTTGTAAAAAGCTAGGCCTCCGACAAATTAAGGTTGGGCTCAGAATTTTTAAGGGAGACACTGCCCAACCGATTGTGTTCAGCCTGAGCCGTTTCCTCTTATGCGTAGCCTTGATTAGGAAGATGAAAGACCAAAAAACTTAAGGAAATAGGCTAGTTTACCATGTTACTGTGTCAACTGTTAGCTGCTAAAGTGCTGCTTGCTTTACTGTTCTGGTGTACACTTTTAACAAAAACAGATGTTTAATTTATTGTTTTATTCTGTATATTTATTCAGTGTTCTTGTACATTAGAGGGGCCGACTAGGACCAAGTTACCCCCAAGTGGACAATCTGGGAAATGAATTGAATTCTATGTATTATATGCAAAGGAAGTGTGTCGATATTTTTATCCACCCGCTATTTTTATGTATTCAAACAAATTTTCTTTTTTATTGTGATATGATGTATTATGATCAAATGTACTGTATCTTACAAGGTTTTTTAAACCGAATAAAGATTGAAATGAAATTGGGGCTTAGGGCACTTCCTCTTGGGTACCGCCCCCCCTGGAATCAATTGAGTCAGTGGCCCCTGTTCCTGTATGCAGCGAGGTGACCCCATAACCCATGTGCAATTCCCCACCCAATGGATCTACTAAATCCTTAAAGGAGGGCTGGATTCCTTGGAGGGACTGGGTTAAAGGAGGCACTTCCATTCCTGAGTCTCCTAAACTCCCAGTCAATGCTATTGGCACTATACTAGATTCCCTTGGGTTTCCGTCTGCTAGTGGAGTTTGAGGGTCTTCCTTCTCCGGTATTAAATGGGTATCGCGCTGGCTTTCCAAAATCCGAGAAAAGTGCAGTTTTTACACTTTTCGTTTGGAAAACCGACTCATTTTTTTGTTTTTGTTTTTCATGTTTTCCCCCTTATGTTTTGATACTAGGCTATCCCTCTTACCTACTTTCTATCCTCCCTTCCCTACTTCCTATCCTCCTTTCCCTGACGATATGGGAGAGTACACCTGAGTAGTAGTCGGAGGGGTTAGCACCTCCCCTGCCCTCCTGCTTAGATTGCTTAGCCTGGCCCCTGATTTTCTCATTTTCTCTGGTGCCCCCCAATCTACACTTTTTAAACAAGGGGAAGATTTTCAAGATGGACTTTTCAAAAGGGGGACTCAGTTCGACCTCCTCAAATAATGTACTTAAGCATAACTCTTCCTTTTCAAGATTACATACAGGAGCCATGGGGGGCACCAGGAAGAGAGGAGTTCCTGCCTGTACGGAGACTCTTCCGAGGGTAGGTATGGTACATCCCTATCCCTTGGCTGTTCATCCGTGTGGGGGAGACTCGTGGGGATAGATTTAGGGGTAACAAACTCATTTCCCTTTTGCATTTCAATGCGCATTACAGAAATCATTTCCAGTATGTGGTCTGAACTCAGTACAGATTTCTCTAATAAGGACAGTATGGAGTTTAAAATGTTTTCAATACACACAAGATATTCTGAGGGCGCCCCCTCTCTCTCATTTCCCCATTTCGGTTGAGAATCAGGCAAGAATACATCATGGCCAGACTCCATAGAGGTACCAATCAAATGAATTGTACTGCTGTATAAGAGAGGCATGGAGAGACACCTTGGAGAGGAGCTTACAATTGGAGTATTGACAGATCTATGACCACTCATTAACTGGTTGTCTTCATGTCTACAGTCGAAACGGTCTCCCAAGACCATTCTTTGAGATTCTATACCAATGTCCGGGAGTGTAAAGTCTTCCCCTAATGATGACTCCTCACATAGTATTGCCTTCTCCACCGTGGGAGCACCAAGGTGATCGTCCAGGTCGCCGTCCCCACCTGATTCCCTTTGGAAGACCATCCGTGATGATGAAACAACCAGTAGAATCTCCATCATACTGTCATTCGTTGACTGCTTTGGCCTATTTATTAAAGTAATTGACTGACTCTGCTGGCTGACAAGGAGATCAGAATTCAAAGGAGCACCGGTAGGTGCAACAAGCAGTTGCTCACTGGATCCAACCTCCACTCTCTGTTATCTGATCCAAGGGCAGAGACCCTCCGCTAGACTGCACCTGGCCCCATCAGGGCTACCTTGGAGCTCAGGTGAGTCTGTGGGGGGCAATAAGGAAGAGCTAAAAGGTGTTACAGGATGGAAATTAAAGATATGGCCTTCTTAAACTGCAGCTGCCACCTCAGGATCCATCCAAGGCTTTTTACGGAAGAAACCAGTAATGACAGGGTGGATTTATAGCAGAGTGATGTAATTGTCTGGTGCCGCTAAATTATCTTCTCAGTTTATGGCTAGGTGAGAAGGATAGCACTCACCCTCAGCGCAATTTTCTAGAAGTCATCTCGCTCTGGATATGGGGCTGAGTTTCGGACTTGCCTGGTTGATTCCTGCCACCACACGATTAAACGCATAATCGGAGAAAATAGACCAAATGTCCAGCAATAACGTGCCCTTCACTCTCCACTCTCCTCCAGACTCCACTCTCCACTTGTAAATCCTCATAAATCCTTAACATTTTCTTTCAGTTCTAGAGAGAGCCCCTCCTGCTCATAAGCCGCTGCTCCAACAGAATCTAAATGCCTAAAAAGTCAGGCAGTGACCACAGGATCCCTCTCACTGCACTGGTCGACACCCACAAATGGCGTTTAGGCTGACACACAGCTCAGGATCACCATGGCTTGCTTTGGGCTTACCTGGTAAACCTGTAAACCTGTAGACTTGTAGAGCGCGATTGCTGCCCGGAGGCGTCCAAGCGCTAGGGTAACCAGAACCTACCGAAGAGCAGACGAGGAGGAAGCTAGGGATTAGTGGGGGGAATTAAACAGGAAAGTCTTTAATTGTTTACGAAACACAGTGAGGTTGGGATTGGCTCTGAGATGTAGTGGCAGAGTGTTCCAGGTTCTGGACGCATTGTAGGCGAACGTCCTTCCGCCTGACCTGGATCTTTTTATTCTTGGCGCCACTGCTAAAAAGGTCTGGCTGGAGCGAAGGCTTCGGTTGGGAATGTAGTGAGTAACTAGGTCACGTGAAATGCTGGGGCCTGTGTCCCAGAATGCTTGGTGGGCTATGCACATAGCTTTAAAAAGGACTCTCTGCCGAATCGGTAGCCAGTGAAGGCTGACCAGACCGGCCCTCACTGATTGTCTCCGAGGGATCTTGAGCAGTAAGCGCGCTGCGCAGTTCTGCACTATCTGCAGTCTGCGCAGAGTTTAATCTGGGGCGCCTAGATAGAGCACATTGTTGAAATCGAGGCGTGAGTGTATGAGGCCTTGTATGGCCACCTGTTTGGCTTCCAGGGGGAGGAGTGGGAAGATTTTATTTAGCATCCTCATGATTCCAAAACAGGTGGCTGATAGTTTTGTGGCTTGAGCGTTGAAGGACAGAGATCTGTCTAACCACACTGCGAGGCTCTTAATATTGTTCTTGGGGGCTGAGGGGGGCCCAGACATGGAGGCTACAAGGAGGGGGGAGGCCAAGATCTGGGGGGCCTAAGAACATCAGCTCTGTTTTATCCCCATTCAACTTGAGGGATGATGAAGACATCCAGGTCTTCACCTCCTCTAGGCATTCTCTAAGCCCACCTGACGCAGGCCGGGTAATCTCCTGCGCCAGTGAGACCACCAGCTGCGTGTCGTCCGCATAGGAGATGATCTTAACTCCGAATGGGCGGACGACATCAGCCAGTGGCCTCATATACAGGTTGAAGAGTGCGGGGCTCAGAGAGTAGCCCTGAGGAACTCCGCACTTTAGAGGTCTGCTAGAGGAGACGGACTCACCCTCAAAGACCCTGAAGGATCTGTTCTCCAGAAAGGATTTAAACCATGTCCAGGCTTTGTCCTTGATCCCGGCGCAGGACAAACGGTCCAGTAGGGTGTCATGACTGACCGTGTCAAATGCCACGCTTAGATCAAGGAGGATCACTGCCACTGATCCTCCTTGATCCAGGATTTTTCTAGCTTCCTCGGTGACCATGAGGAGAGCGGTCTCGGTCCCGTGTTTCCGTCTGAAGCCCGTCTGGGTGGGATCTAGTACGTGATGATTTTCCAGGAAGTTCACTAGCTGTTGATTAATATATTTTTCTAAGACCTTACTCACCCATGGGAGCAGGGAGATGGGGCGATAGTTGGCCAAGTCAGACGGGTCTAAATTGGGTTTTTTAAGCAGCGACCTGACCATGGCCTGTTTTCAGACGGTCGGTACAGTGCTGGAGGTGATGGATGCGTTTAGTACCTCCCTAATAATAGGCAGGGTGATCTGAGAGGCAGCCATTATTATGTCTGGTGGAGCAGGATCATCCGGCGATCCGGACTTAACACTGCGCGCTAGTGGTTCAAGGGTGGTAAGGTCTAGTAGGGGAAAGTGGGACATGGTGTGTTGAGATAGAGAGTTGGATTGGGTAGATGAGTTGATTTTTTTGGGGGGGGAAGGCTGAATAGACAGTGTTTACTTTCTGATAAAAGAATTCAGCGACATCATTGCAATGAGTGACGGATTTCTCGACCTGCAATGCAGGAGGGGGGTTCGTTAACTTTTTAACGATCTGGAAGATCTCCTTAGGTTTGGACTTGGCCTGTAGAATTTTTTCGGCGAAATAGGTGGACTGGGCTGCTTTTATTTGAACTTTGTAGTCGCCGATAGATTCTCGGTAGCGAGTTTTATTGTCTGCTGAGTCATCTAAACGCCAGCGTCTTTCCGACCTTCTACATAGGCGTTTCTTGTCCCTGAGAGCCGCGTGTACCAAGTGCTGAACCAAGAGCTGAACCCCCCCAGTGCCTCAAAAACCGGCCTGGAGCCAAGACACAGCAGCAAAGCAAAGACAGACAAACGGGAGGCTCTGCTCTGCGTACCTGCTACTTGCCTGCTACAGAGCTCTGGATGACCAAAATCACAGACTGAACACTAGGAATAATCTGGCACTCTGGGACTGCTGTCGCGTTGCCGGGCTCTTGCAGCTAACCACCACGTCTCTCCTGCTTGCTTCCACTGCATTGGCGTTGGGCGGCTCTCGCAGCTCGCTGCTCCGCTCTGTTTTAGTGAGGGCTCGTTGACCCCCCCTCTGGGGGACGGAACTCTGCTACTCCGTCGCCCTTAGCTGCCCTGACCCCCTCTATGGCAAAATCGTGGAAAATCACTTGAAATCAGCGGGAATAAGCGGGAGCCGCAGTTCGACGTCTGTTCAGCATCTGTCAGCTTGCACTCTCGGTGCTCGGTTCCGCCCTGGCCGCAGGCTTCAGCCTTCCACCTGTATGGGCACTGAATAGCGGAGTTGTTTGCCACCCGGCAGGAGCACCTAAACCAGTGCACCGGATTCTTCTTTGTTGTAGTTTTTTCTTCGTTGTAGTTTTTTCGATGGCCTGGCAGGTTCGGGGCCAGGCTCACAGCCTGCTGCGATCCTCTGGTGCCGAGCCTGCTCATACAGCTTTCTCCGCCTCCGTCTCACTGAAAGTGCTCTCCTCTCACGGCTCTCTAAGGCCTATTCTAGACCTCAGACCACTAAACATGTAAATACAATCAGCCCACTTCCATATGGTCACACTCCAGCAGGTCGTTCCTCTCCTTTTACAAAACTACTTCCTTGTCACTATAGATCTCATTGACGCCTATTTCCACATTCCCATTCACACAGCGTACAGAAAATATCTCAGATTTGTACTAGAAGGTCAGCACTATCAATTCAAGGTACTCCCATTCGGAGTCACAACAGCACCAAGAGTATTTACCAAGTGCCTAGCAGTGGTAGCAGCACACTTAAGAAGACTGTACATTCACGTTTTCTCATATCGCGACCATTGGCTCATAAAAGCCAGCTCGTACAATCAGTGTGTACAACACACTCACACCACCATCCAATTACTCCATGACTTGAGGTTCACAATAAACCACACCAAGTCCCATCTGCAACCGTCCCACGTACAACAATATCTCAGTGCCACAATAAACACCTCAACAGCGCTAGCTTATCCCTCTCCTGCCGGGATAAAAAAATATGCAAGCTCTTCTGGCAAAATTCCAACCACAACACGCTCTTCCAGCTTGAGTGTTCATGCAACTTATAGGAATGATGGCCTCTTGCATATTCATAGTGCCGCATGCAAGACTACAGATGCGTCCTCTTCAAGAGTGCTTAGCACGCCAATGGAACCAGGCTCAAGGTCAATTAACAGACCTAGTGTTGGTAGGCAGTAAGATTCAACGCTCTCTGCAATGATGGAGCACCAAAAACCTTTCCAAGGGCCTCCCGTTCCTAGAGCCAGTTCCTCAAATAGTTATGACAGCGGACGCATCGCTCTCCGGCTGGGGAGCTCACCTATTGCAGCACACCATGCAGGGCAGGTGGACACCGCAACAAAAGTTACTCCACATCAACCACCTGGAGTTACTGGCCGTATTTTTAGCCCTAAAAGCATTCCAAAAGCAAATATCTGGCAAAGCTGTCTTAGTCTGCACAGACAACATGACAGCCTTGTACTACATAAACAAACAAGGAGGGACACACTTTCTGCAACTCTCTCAGTTAGCGCAGCAGATATGGAGATGGGCTGTACCTCTAAACATCTTCCTCTTAGGCCAACATGTTCCAGGGGTACAAAACACCATAGCTGATCTGTTAAGCCATCAGACGCAACAGATTCACGAGTGGGAACTTCATCCCCAAGTTCTTCAACCGGTCTTTCAAATGTGGGGACAACCTCAGATAGACCTCTTTGCCACCCACGAAAACGCCAAATACCCAAACTTCGCCACCAGATATCAACACCCGCTGTCCAAAGGTAATGCGATATGAATGAACTGGTCAGGCAAATTTGCATGCACTTTTCCACCTCTCCCACTGTTTCCACTAGTGGTGCGCAAACTACAACATTCCCGGACTCTCATTCTGGTTGCTCCAACTTGAGACAGACAACTGTGGTACACCACATGGCTGCAACTTTCTATGGTACCGCACCAAAAGCTATGCCTGTCTCCATCCTTCCTAACCCAGAACCATGGAGAGATCAGACACCCGGACCCAGCTCAGTTCTACCAAGCGATCTGGCTCCTGAGTCTTAGAGTTCGGTTATCTTAACCTTCCCCCTGACTGTATGAACGTTATTAAAGAAGCTAGACGTCCCATCACTAGGGCATGTTATGCAGCCAAGTGGAAACGTTTTGTAATATACTGTCATAGCAACAACATCAATCCTCTAGATGTGTCTATTCAACATATCATAGGATACTTACTACACCTCCAAAGATGTGCTTAGCGTACACATCTATTAGACTGCCTCTTGCTGCCATTGCAGCATACCTACAAAATAAACATCTATCACTTTTTAGAGTACCTGATATAAAGGCTTTTATGGAGGGCATCAAAAGAATAATTCCTCCCAGAGGACCACCTTCACCTGTGTGGAATTTGAACATTGTTCTCACACGGTTAATGGGACCTCCCTTTGAACCTTTACATGAATGTAAACTGCAATTTTTAAATTGGAAAGTTGCTTTCCTAGTAGCTATTACTTCTCTAAGAAGAGTTAGTGAGCTACAAGCATTCACGATTCAAGAACCTTTTCTGCAAATGCATCATAATAAGGTTGTTTTACGAACCAATCCTAAATTCCTTCCAAAAGTCATTATGCCCTTCCATCTCAATCTGTAGAGCTGTCCGTATTCTTCTCGCAGCCCCAGTCGCAGAAAGAGCTCTTCATACCTTAGATGTCAAAAGAGCATTGCTTTACTACATTGAAAGAACACAACCCTTTCGTAAAACTAAACAACTTTTTGTGTCTTTCTCACCACCACACAAAGGCAACGCCATATCAAAATCTGGGATCGTTAGGTGGATTGTCAAATGCATACAGATTTGCTACCACAAAGCTAAACTTATGTTATCTGTACCTCCAAAAGCCCATTCTACAAGAAAGATAGGGGCTTTAATGGCATTTTTAGGGAACATTCCCTTAGGTGGCATCTGCAAATCAGCTACATGGTCTACCCCGCACACATTTACAAAACACTATTGTGTAGATGTACAAACTAAACAACAGGTTACTGTGGACCAGGCTGTATTTAAAACACTGTGTACGAGACATGTGGGCTGCTGAATTCATATCTGTGCATAGATCGCCGCCTAGTGTTGGGTCCGGATGATTGCATATTGTTGTCCTGGAAGAGTCTTCGAAGTATCACGAGATAGGTGGCTCCTCCCTTGGACTACAGTGCGCATGGGCATCCTCTCCATGCTCAGATTGCTTTTTTCCGCCATTGGGTTCGGATGCACTTTCCAGCACTCCAAGTTCGGAATCAACAAAAAACTTTCAAAAGGCCTTCGGGTTTCGTCGGTATTGTTCGATATCGGTACCGATAACCTTCTTCGACATTGATTTGCACTCCGGTCGTCGAATCGGGCCATCAGGCCTTCTCGACGCCACGTGGGCCGACGGTCGATGGAACGAAGCCCATTCAAATACTGCCCGCAGTGCAACTCAAAGTTCCCGCACACCGATAAACATCCAGTGTGCAACAAATGCTTGTCTCCAGATCACAGTGAAGACAATTGCCTAGCTTGTGCTCAGTTCCGATCCAAAAAGACGATCCGGAATCGACGGAGAGCAAGGCAAGGAAATGCAGAGGTCGGCACCAGAGCCCAATAATATCTTCGACGACGAAGAAGACCTCATCGACGCCGAAGACTCGGAACAAGAGGGAGATCAATTCTCCGACAACGACTCTGACCATTATATCGACGACCAAGAAGAAATCGTTGATGTCGAAGAGTACGAACAAGATATCGTAGTCGTCGAAGACAACTCCGAAGACGAAACCAAGGGCCGTTGAATCGACCTCAAAGCCAAAGGCCCTCGAATCGACCTCAAAGACAAAGTCCAGCGAACCGAACAAATCGGGTTCGACTGTTCAAAAAGGAAAGAAGCCAGTGGACGAAAGCAAAAGAGCTACCCCCAAGGCGGTCGTCGAAGCAAAATTGAAACCGAAGGTAGATAACACCAAATCGGTCGAGCCAAAGCCCGTCGAACAAAACAGGGGCATCGACCCGAAGACGCAGGCTCCAAAAACTCCTAAACAGGTTATCGACCCGACAAAACCGATAGGTCCAAAACCACTAGTGAAACCTATAAAACACCTCGGACCGACAAAACCTGCCGGAAACCCTCCAAAGCCAATACAAGCACCTAAAGCGGTCGAACCAAGCATCGAACCGAAGAAAGTAAAACCAAACACTACGGTGCCAAGACAAAAGACTGTGGAAGAGGAGATCATCCATCCAGACCCTTCCACAGAGCATCAATCAAAACTATATATTGACCCAAATACTGGCAAAGCGACTGTGTATAAAAGGAAAATAAGACCAGTGCCTAGTGAAGACTTTTCCAAAATTCCACTAAAAAAGAAAAGAGACTTTGCTACCTCTCCTATTCTTTTTCAACCTATCTCTCCTGATATGCCTGCTACTCCATACACACCATACTCACCTGCACACTCTGATTAAAACCAAGATCAAGATCAGGATGCAGATGCTGGTTTTGGGGATATACAAGACCCATATGAGGACCCCAACGCAGATACATGGGGGGTGGAGGTGAGCCAGACAATGAAGGGACTTTACCTATCACAGACCCTACTGTATACCCAGCTAAGCCATCACCCACAGAAGACACAGTGGCTTTTAATTCCCTAATAGACAGAGCTGCAAGCTACCATAATGTAGACATGCATTCTGATGCTATAGAAGAGGACTTTTGTATTTGATACACTAGCAACATCTGAAAGAAGTGTAAAAACTCTCCCCATGTTAAAAGGCGTCTTAAAACACGCTAATGACATCTGCAAGGACACTGCTAGAGCACGTGTCGTCAACCCTAGAATAGAAAAAAAGTATAGGGCGGCACCAGTAGACCCTACATACATCAGGGGGCAACTGCCTTTAGACTCGTTGGTGGTGTCCAACGCGCGAAAGCGTGCAAATTCACAAACAACTGGAGAGGCTCCTCCTCCTGACAAGGAGTCTAAGATTTTGGAAGCATCAGGCAAGAGGGTAGCAGCTCAAGCAGCAAACTCATGGCGAATAGCCAATACACAGGCCATACTGGCAAGATACGACAGGACACACTATGACTCTTTAGAAGGACTTCTCCAACACTTACCCGAGCCTTACAAAGATCAGGCAGATGAACTTATACAGGAGGGAAAGCTCATCACCAATGCCTCCATTAAGTGTGCTCTAGACGCGGCAGATACAGCTGCCAGATCTATTAACAGAAGCGTACTGCTTAGAAGGCACGCATGGCTTCGTATATCTGGATTAAAAAATGAAGTACAGGCTACAATTCTTAATCAGCCTATAAATCCAGATTTCATGTTTGGTCCAGCAGTTGACTCAATTCTGGACAAAATCAAAAAGGACACCGAAACGGCAAATTCCATGGGAGCACTTCAGTCACAACAACACCGAGGCTCCTTTCGTCGCTCAAATTACAGAGGAGGAGCGCGAGGTAACACATCGCAGCAATCCTCCACTTACAAAACTAATGCACAGTCCACATACAGTAAAAACACCAACAGGGGTGGATACAGAGGAAATAACACCAAGGGCAGAGGACGTGGAGGCAATTCCAATAGATCCTCCACTAACACCAGACAGTGACTTCTTGGCACTACCCCAGACCATATAACACCAGTCGGGGGAAGACTACAACAATTCCTGCCAGTCTGGTTAAACATCACTACAGACAGGTGGGTGAGGCAAATTATCCAACATGGCTATTTTCTAGAACTAACGTCAACACCGCCCAACTTACCACCCGTACACCGTTCCATGTCGCAGGAACATATAACATTACTGCAGCAAGAGGTCATCAGTATGCTACAAAAGGGGGCCATAGAACCAGTCCCACTACAACACCAAGGAATAGGAGTATACTCCCTATACTTCCTCATTCCCAAAAAGGATGGTTCACTCAGACCAATATTAGACCTCAGGACCCTCAACATGTACATTCTATCAGAGCACTTTCATATGCTCACCCTCCAACAAAGTCTTACCACTGCTTCGCCAGGGAGACTTCCTAGCAACTCTAGATTTCAAAGACGCATACTTTTATATACCAATACACCCTGCTCACTGAAAGTATCTAAGGTTTACCATTCAAGGACAGCACTACCAGTTCAAATTCCTACCGTTCGGTGTAACAACAGCTCCACAAGTGTTCACCAAATGCCTGGCAACAGTGGCGGCACATCTCAGGAGACAACACATTCAGGTCTACCCATACCTGGACGATTGGCTAATTCAAGCGCCATCAGCCCAGCAATGTGCCAGCCACATGTCAAAGACCATTCAGCTCCTGTACAGCCTAGGCTTCTCGCTCAACTACCTAAAGTCGCACCTTCAACCCTCCCACGTCCAACAGTACCTGGGAGCAACAATAAATACACTAGCAGCAAAAGCATACCCGAACGCAGCACGTATAAACGGAATGCAAACGTTGATCCAAAAGTTCAAGCCCCATCAGTCCTTACCAGCTCGGGTGTTTATGCAACTCATAGGCATGATGGCCTCGTGCATATTCATAGTCCCCCATGCCAGATTACACATGCGTCTGCTTCTAGAGTGCCTAGCAAGGCAGTGGAATCCGGCTCAAGGACAATTAAAAGACGTAGTGTTGGTGACCAGTCGAGCATACAACTCTCTGCATTGGTGGAATCCACAAAACCTTTGCAAAGGTCGACTGTTCCAAGAGCCTGTCCCACAAATAGTGATAACAGCGGACGCATCCCTGCTAGGCTGGGGAGCCCATGTCCTGCATTACACAGTTCAGGGACTATGGACCACACAACAGAAAAAAATGCACATCAACCTTCTAGAATTTACGGCGGTCTTTCTAGCCCTAGAAGCATTCAAAACACACTTATGCAACAAGACTGTGTTGATCCGGACGGACAACATGACAGGGATGTATTACATTCAAAAACAAGGAGGAAACACTCCCCACAGCTGTCGCACCTAGCAGAAAGCATGTGGAAGTGGGCCATTCAAAGGAACATTTTTCTCATGGCAGAACACCTCCCAGGCAAGCACAATCAAATAGCCGACCTGCTCAGCAGGCACAGTCACCAAATGCACGAATGGGAGATTCACCCCAAGGTCCTCCAACCATTCTTCCGCAAATGGGGACAACCAGAGATAGATCTGTTTGCCACAAGCGAAAACGCAAAATGCCAGTACTTTGCCGCCAGGTTCCCACATCCGCAATCACAAGGCAATGCGATATGGATGAACTGGTCAGGCAAATTTGCGTATGCTTTTCCCCCAGCTCCATTAATACTGCTAGTGGCACACAAAATGCGCCAACATTCGCTGACGCTAATCCTAGTTGCTCCCACATGGGCAAGGCAACCATGGTACACAACGTTCCTAGAACTGTGAGTGGTGCCTCATCAAAGACTGAAACTCACACCAAGTTGTCTAACTCAGAACCGCGGCGAAATCCAACACCCAAGTCAAGTCAAGTCATAAAATTTATATAGTGCACTACATACCCAGAGGGTCTCAAGGCGCTTAGGGAGGGGAGGAGGATTACTTGTCAAATATCCACGTTTTAAGTTGCTTTCTGAGTGCTAGGTGGTTCTGGGTAAGGCGAAGGTAAGTGGGAAGTGAGTTCCATGTTTTAGCTGCTAGGTATGAGAAGGATCTACCTCCCATGGTGGTCTTGTTGATGCGAGGTACAGTGGCGAGGGCTTGGCTGGAAGATCGTAGTTGGCGGGAGGGGGTGTAGAAGGACAGTCGTGAGTTGAGGCATTCTGGTCCGATTTCGTAGAGTGCTTTGTGTGCGTGGGTTAGGAGACGGAATGTGATCCTCTTATTGACGGGTAGCCAGTGGAGGTTTTTCAGGTGACCAGAGATGTGTTCGTTACGCGGGATGTCTAATATGATCCTGGCTGAGGCGTTTTGGATTCGTTGGAGTTTTTTCTGGAGTTTAGCGGTAGTACCTGCGTAGAGGGTGTTTCCGTAGTCCAGTCGGCTCGTGACCAGAGCGTGGGGATCCAGCGAAATGTTTTTTTGAGCATGCGAAGAATATTGAAGCAGGATGAGGAGACGGCGCTGACTTGTCTGTTCATTGAAAGTGAAGAATCCAGGATAACGCCCAGGTTCCGTGCGTGGTCTGTCGGGATGGGTGCTTTTCCAAGGGCTTCCGGCCACCAAGAGTCGTCCCATGCAGAGGGGGAGGTACCTAAGATGAGGACTTCTGTTTTATCTGAGTTCAGTTTCAGACGGCTGTGTTTCATCCATTCGGCAACTTCTTTCATTCCTTCGTGTAGGTTAGTTTTGGCGGTGCTAGGGTCATTGGTGAGTGAAAGGATCAGTTGAGTGTCATCCGCGTAGGAGATGATGTTGAGGTTGTGTTGGCGGGCGATGGCCGCGAGGGGGCTCATGTATACGTTGAAGAGGGTGGGACTGAGTGAGGATCCTTGTGGTACGCCACAGATGACTTCAGTGGCCTCGGACTTGAATGGTGGAAGGCGGACTCTCTGGGTTCTTCTGGTGAGGAACGAGGTGATCCATTCAAGTGCTTTTCCTTGTATTCCGATGTTTCTGAGGCGTTGTAAAAGGGTGCTGTGGCAGACTGTGTCGAAGGCTGCAGAGAGGTCGAGGAGGATGAGGGCGACTGTGTCTCCATTGTCCAGTAGAGTTCGAATGTCGTCTGTTGCTGCGATGAGGGCGGTCTCAGTGCTGTGTTTTGCTCGGAAGCCAGATTGTGAGGAGTCGAGGGATTTGTTGGCTTCGAGGAAAGCAGCGAGCTGGTTGTTGACAGCTTTCTCGATGACTTTGGCCGGTAATGGAAGGAGCGAGATTGGGCGGTAATTTTTGAGTTCGGTGGGGTCCGCTGTGGGTTTTTTCAGAAGGGCGCTGAGTTCAGCGTGTTTCCAGCTTTCCGGGAAGGTGGCGGAGTTGAAGGAGCAGTTGATGACGTCTCGGAGGTGCGGTGCTATGACGGAGTCTGCTTTGTTGAAGATGTGGTGAGGACATGGGTCTGTGGGGGATCCTGAGTGGATGGAGTTCATCAGGCGGATGGTGTCCTCGGTGGAGATTGGGTTCCAGTCGTTAAGGGTGTTCAAGGGGGGTGAATGTTCAGCATATGGTTGGGTGGGTTGGTCTCTGGGTTGGTTGTCGAAGCTGTTGTGGATGTCTGCAATTTTGTTGTGGAAGAATGAAGCTAGGGAGTCGCAGAGGGCTTGAGAGGGGGTGATGTCGTTGGAGTTGGCAGAGGGATTGGTAAATTCCTTGACGATGTTGAAAAGTTCCTTGCTGTTGTGGGCGTTGTTATCTAGTCGATCCTTGAATGCTGTTTTCTTGGCCTTTCGGATTAGTTGGTGGTGTATGCGGGTGGCGTTTTTGAAGGCGTCCTTGGTGCTAGTGGTTGGGTCTTTTTTCCAGGCCTTTTCAAGGGAGCGGCAGAGTTTCTTGGACTTCTTAAGATCATCGTTGAACCATGAGGCCTTCTTGCTGCCAGGTTTGCTTTGACGTTTTTTCAGTGGTGCTAGGATGTCGGCGCTGTTGGATAACCATAGGGTGAAGTTGGTGGCGGCTTGGTCTGGGTTAGAAGAGTGGGCTGGGGTGTTTAGAAGGAGCGATGAGGAGATCTGGTCGATGGTGATTTTGTTCCAGTTTCTTTGCAGAGTTGGTTGGGGGTGGTTGATGGGTTTAGGATTGTTTAGGTAAAGTGAACGCAGCTGTGGTCAGTCCAAAGGAGAGCCCTAGTGTGGCTGAAGGAGACGTGATTGCTGGAAGTGAAGATAGGATCGAGAGTATGACCTGCGATGTGGGTGGGGGAAGTGACCAGTTGTTTAAGTCAGAGGTTGGCGAGGTTGTCCAGCAGGGTGGTGGAGTTGCGGTCGTTGTTCTTTTCAAGGTGAAAGTTGAGGTCTCCCAGAAGGATGTAATCTTTGGAGGGGAGCGCGTGTGGAGTGATGAAGTCCGTGATGTCTTCACTGAATTGTGCGCGGGGTCCTGGTGGTCTGTATAGGAGGGTGCCTCTGAGTGTGGTCTTGGGGTCGATGTGGATCTGGAAGTGAAGGTTTTCAGAGTTGGCGAGATTGACGTCTGAGTTGGTTGAGATGTGGATTGATTTTTTATGGACGATAGCGATTCCTCCTCCTGTGTGGCCGGTACGGTCCTTGCGTGTGATCTTATAGTCTTCAGGGATGGCAATGGTGATGTCTGGGGCGGAGGAAGCGTTCATCCATGTTTCTGTTAGGAAGGCAACGTCTGGAGAGATGGTGTCTAGTAGATTCCATAGGTCAATGGCGTGCCTGTGGACCGATCGGGTGTTGAGAAGGATGCATTGTAGGCGGGTAGGGTCGGGAATCTGAGGTGTGAGCGTAGCGGAGTTGGTGACGGTACCGATGAATTTGCAGGAGTAGCATGAGAAAGGTCCAGGGGTGTGTCCAGGAGCGGCTTGGACGCAGTTGGTGGAGCGGCCGGGGTTGAGGGCTAGGAGGGTGGTGGCATCGTAGGTAATGCGGGAGGGCTGGGCAAAGCGAGGGCCAGGGGGTATGGCGCTGGGCGCGGTCCAGGCGCGGACGGGCATAGACGGGCTTACCTTTGGCGCACCTTCGGCGCGAATGGGGCGCGGTCGCTGCGCGTGAACGCTGCGCGCGGGAACAACTGTCATATATGGATAGTGGAGGGGGAGGGGCGAGGGCGTCTCAGCTGGGAGGCGGGGCGGGCACACGAGGACGACAACAACAAACAAAATGGAGGCGGAGGGGGGAGCACAGCGGAGCGCTAGAGGCAAACACGCTGACAAAGTCTAAACAGCAGTAAGAAATAAACAGAGCGTAAATGAAGCAAAGCGGTAATCAAGCACACAGCAGGCGAAATGATATGGCAATTTTCAAAGCAATCAAAGCAATGCAGCGCTACGATACCAGATGTCTGCAAGGGACACTGGGAGCGACCACTCAGCCCGTGAGAGAGGAGCGAGTCACGGCGCCTTCAGGGAGAGGAGCGCTATTTCTGGTCAGTGGGAGGGCACACGAGGACGACAACAACAAACAAAATGGAGGCGGAGGGGGGAGCACAGCGGAGCGCTAGAGGCAAACGCGCTGACAAAGTCTAAACAGCAGTAAGAAATAAACAGAGCGTAAATGAAGCAAAGCGGTAATCAAGCACACAGCAGGCGAAATGATATGGCAATTTTCAAAGCAATCAAAGCAATGCAGCGCTACGATACCAGATGTCTGCAAGGGACACTGGGAGCGACCACTCAGCCCGTGAGAGAGGAGCGAGTCACGGCGCCTTCAGGGAGAGGAGCGCTATTTCTGGTCAGTGGGAGGGCGTCTCAGCTGGGAGGCGGGGCGGGCACACGAGGACGACAACAACAAACAAAATGGAGGCGGAGGGGGGAGCACAGCGGAGCGCTAGAGGCAAACGCGCTGACAAAGTCTAAACAGCAGTAAGAAATAAACAGAGCGTAAATGAAGCAAAGCGGTAATCAAGCACACAGAAGGCGAAATGATATGGCAATTTTCAAAGCAATCAAAGCAATGCAGCGCTACGATACCAGATGTCTGCAACAGCTGAACCTAGCGATCTCGCTCCTGAGATCCTAGAGTTTGGATACCTCAACTTGCCTCCAGACTGCATGAATATTATCAAAGAGGCAAGAAAACCCACTACCAGGGCATGTTATACAGCTAAGTGGAAACGTTTCGTCATTTACTGCAGTAACAATGATATAAACCCACTTGATGCTTCAACTCAAAACATCATTTGCTATCTCTTGCAACCAACGTTGCAATTTAGCCGACTCATCCATCAGGATACATCTAGCTGCGTTAGCAGCATATCTCCAAAACAGGCAACACCTTTCACTGTTTAAAGTGCCAGCAATTAAAGGATTTTTGGAGGGACTTAAACGAGTAATTCCCCCAAGGCACCCAACTTCACCAGTCTGTAATCTAAACCTCGTTTTAACCAGACTTATGGGACTACCTTTTGAGCCACTACACTCATGCGAACTACAATTTCATACTTGGAAGGTAGCTTTCCTTATTGCCATTACTTCACTTAAAAGAGTTAGTGAGCTGCAAGCCCTAACTATTCAGGAACCATTCATTCAAATACATGCAAATAGAGTAGTTCTCAGAACAAACCCCAAATTTATGCCAAAAGGGGTATCCCATTTCCATATAAATCAAACAATAGACCTGCCAGTGTTTTTTCAAAACCCACAAACAGTTGCTGAAAGGGCCTTGCATACCCTAGATGTCAAAAGGGCTCTGCTTTATTACATAGATAGAACTAAAGCATTTCGAAAGACTAAACAATTGTTTGTTGCTTTCTCACCACAACACAAAGGCAACCCTATCTCTAAATCAGGGATAGCCAGATGGATTGTTAAGTGCATTCAAATATGTTAACCGAAGGCAAAACGCACTTTAACTGTTCCCTCTAGGGAGTATTCCACACGCAAACTAGGGGCATCCATGGCTTTCCTAGGAAATATTCCGTTACACGAAATCTGTAGAGCAGCCACTTGGTCAACCATACATATATTTACCAAGCACTACTGTGTAGATGTACACTCCAAACAGCAAGCTGCTGTAGGACAGGCTGTTCTCAAAACTCTTTTTCAGACTGCTGCAGCTGGCACAGGCAGCCACCACTAGGGGAGATACTGCTATACATTCTGTGCACAGATATGAATTCAGTAGCCCACATGCCTCGAACGGAATATGCTACTTACCAGTATGCATCTGTTCTTGGCATGTAGGGCTGCTGACATTCATGTCGCCCACCCACCTCCCCGGTGCCTGTCGCAGCTGAGCATTCACTCTTTGCATGGACATCCCTTACTGTACTATACTCCATCTCTGCCACAATGGCGAAAAACAATCTGAGCATGGAGAGGATGCCCATGCGCACTGTAGTCCAAGGGAGGAGCCACCTATCTCGTGATACTTTGAAGACTCTTCCAGGACAACAATGTGCAATCATCCGGACCCAACACTAGGCGGCGATCTATGCACAGATATGAATGTCAGCAGCCCTACATGCCAAGAACAGATGCATACTGGTAAGTAGCATATTCCTTCAAACTATTGCAACAAATACTAGTGGTCGCCGCTAACAGAGGGTACTGCTATACAATCTATGCACAGTGTGTAATCTGCAGCTCGTATGCCTCGAACGGAAAATGCTACTTACCAGTATGCATCTGTTCTTGGCATGTAGAGCTGCAGAGTTACACATGCCCACCCGTCTCCCCGGTTACCTTTTTCTGTTCCAGTATTATCTTAATTAGATACAGCTTACATGAGCATCCTTCCTGTTTCTTACAAAGCGCCATCATTTACCTGCTGGCGAAAAACAATCTAAGGATGGAGCTGATGCCCATGCACACTCTGATCTCCTGCCCCCCTTTGCTGGTTGTGCTTGCTCTCCT
>NW_028245318.1:0-50286 GCF_964263255.1 Lissotriton vulgaris
TACACAATCTGAGCCAAGGCATTTTTTAACCTGACCCATGTTGAAATGTTTGTAATATCTTTTTGCAATAATTGCTACCTGAATTTTGCTGTGTTTAATTTTTCAATACAGATTTTGCTTTTATTTCATCTGCAATGAACATGAAAGACCAAGACCTCAGGGATTCAAGTGGTTTATGGAACGGGTGATGGTGTGACCATGTATTGGAATAAAATACCATCTACCGTATGCTAAAAAGGATATTGCATGTCACCTCAGAGTTCCATGATAGCATAAAGGAACGCATCCTTAACCCTCATTCCTCTATTTAGTTGCAAAATTCCCCAGTGACATGCAATATACTTATAACGAATGCAGAGGATATGTAATGTTGTGTATTCTCTAAAGTGAGCCACCAGTACATGGGAAGCGATTGCATTATGCAGGCGTGAACCCAGTAGGGTAATCTGTGATCACTGAACTCCTACAATGAAGGTGCATTGACGGATTGAAATGGGGTACCTTGAGTCAGAGGCTTCTGCTCAAGGGTCAGCGTCTGAGGCCTATCCTCCAGGTGTTCACCGCAGCAATTTGACTTCGCTCCTTCCATGCAGATCCTGGTTGCAGCGTCAGATTGGTAAGCAAGCACTAGGACAATGCCTGAGGGGCAGTATTCAAATTCCAGCTGTGGACTGCTTTTTTGAGCAACCTGGGGGCTTATTTGGGGAGTTTCTGCGTTGCTCGCTGCCACCAGCGGCCCAGTTGGTGCCTGAGTGGCCTTTCTGGAGGTTGATGGGTGTCCATTACCTTCTTTTATCAACGGCAGAGGTGTCACTCCCTTTCTCTCGCTGGGCCGTCCCATGAATGTACGCATATTGAGCGGGGCAGGGGGCCTGAGCAAAAGTGGCCTCACTTGTTTACAGGTGTGTTTCACCAGTGTAAACTAATCAGTGCATTTTTTTACCCCCCCCCCCCGCTTTTTTAAAATAACATTTCGCCGAAGCAGTGTTTTTTTGGAAAGGCATTATGCAAATGTGGGCCACTTTTTTTTGGCGTGCCCGGGCCCATTTTTAATCCCAATCCAACCCTGCCTGGTTGTATACAGGCCTGACTTCCCATGGAAAGGATGTGATAGTGCTGCCTGCTGGATGGGTGGCCTGGATCTCTTACAGAGATACCGACTATGCATTTGAAACCTGCTATGAGTCTGGCCTTATTTCACAGAGACAGATGGCATGGGCAAGTATAGCCTGCTGTAAGGCTAACCTGGTCTCCTTTAACCCCTCCCCTGCTGATGACGGAACCGCTCCGTCATCAGCTACGGTTGGGCTGTGCTGATGACGGAGCGGTTCCATCATGGCCCGGCCGCCGCGCCTGCGCGGCGCTGATTTCGCGCCTGCGCGGCAGTTGTATTGAGCGGAGTGGGTCATGACGGAACCGCTCCGTCACCAGCACAGCTCAACCGCGGCTGGTGACGGAGCGGTTCTGTCACCAGCATGCGGCCGCCGCGCGGCCGCCCCGCCCCGTTAGCGCTGCGGCGGAATAGCCGCCCCAGCGAAAGGGTTAAAGGGACATTGTTTTGTGCATTGCCTGAGGTGACTCCTTGCGGGAAACACAGCTTGGAATGTGTTTAGAGAAGGATAGAAAACGGTCAACATCTCTGGCTGATTTAAATAATAGATGACTATTAGAAGAAAACACCAAGAGTTTGAGTTGAATACCCATTGACTCCACCCACTATTTTCACTGCAGTTCTGTTTGCTCGGTTTCTGTAACTGTTTGTAATGTCATCCTACGTGTATGTGTGAATGTGTAAATAGGCTTGTGGGCGTGGGTAAGTGGAGGCAGACTCAGATCATGCATTGTCCCCTAGTCCTATCACAATGTAGACATGGAGGGGCGTGTTTGGGTACCTGGCTTGATTGATAGCCCTGCCTTGATTGGTTGGAGGTACGACAAGTTACTTGAGCTGAGGTGTTCCATGTCTGGCTGTAGGAGGGGCAAGAGAGAGAGCAGGTGCGGGAGCTTTGATGAAAGGAGGAATAGTAGAAAGACTCTATTGTTATATGGAAATCCCCAGAAATTTCCTGGGGGTTTTAAACTTCCTTTTTCATCTAAATTTTCTCTTTGCTTTGTGAAGAGTTTAGACACATTTCTAAACCTTCTGGCTCTTGCTGGGCATGATGACATATTTGCCTCTCCATTATGTAGGCACTGAGCATGTATAACATGGAATCAAACAACAGCACTAAAATATGAAAGGGTTCCAGGTTGTTTCTGAACTTGCTGTCTATGAGAATATGGAGAACCAGTCATGCTACATTGTTTTTTAGTGTATTTACACTTAGCCTAAGGACTGTCTGTTGCCCAAAACAATAATTATAAAATATTATATATGTATATATATATATATATATATATATATATATATATATATATATATATATATATATATATATATATATATATATATATATATATATATATATATATATACATACATATATATATATATATATATATATACATACATACATATATATATATATATATATATATATATATATATATATATATATATATATATATATATATATATATATATATATATATATATATATATATATATATGTCCAAATAGCCTTCCACACAAAAAAGAAGGCGGCAACCACAGAGGAGGTTTTCTTCAGAGCAGCTTTATTGACAGGAACGTACAGTCCGGTGGCGGCGAATGCATTTCGGCGCATTGCCTTCCTCAGCGCCCTTCACCCGACAGATTGTCCCGGTAAGTCCCTCCTGCTGCCTTTTGGTGGAATCGAGGCTCTGCTCCTCCCCCCTTGCCGTGAAGCACACCTGTTGTTGTGCAAATTAATACCTTTGCACTACAACTCCCACAATGCCATATGGTGAGGCAGAATGGGCCGGTGAAATGGCGGAGGCTCAAAATGTTGTAGTTCTTTGTGCAGCAGCCCAAACCAGCAGGGCTCGATGTTGCCTTTGTCGTTCTCCGCCAGTCAAGTCGCTCCTCCGGTCTCCTCAAAACTGTCACAGCCCTCGTGCAAGGCAGCCAGTGAGCGGGGGCAAACTGCCACAACAGGGGGTAAATTACCTCCACCGCCCTAGTCGCCACACACAAAAGGCAGGTCCGAAGTATATCCTTAACAGGAATGTTGTATATGCCGTGAGGCGGTACCAATGAGCTTCTTCCCAAAAACGTGACAGGGGTTATCCAAATGCGCCATTGGTTAGCGCATAACAATGTCCAAATAGCCTTCCACACAAAGAAGAAGGCGGCAACCACAAAGGAGGTTTTCTTCAGAGCAGCTTTATTGACAGGAACGTACAGTCCGGTGGCGGCGAATGCATTTCGGCGCATTGCCTTCCTCAGCGCCCTTCACCCGACAGATTGTCCCGGTAAGGCCCTCCTGCTGCCTTTTGGTGGAATCGAGGCTCTGCTCCTCCCCCCTTGCCGTGAAGCACACCTGTTGTTGTGCAAATTAATACCTTTGCACTACAACTCCCACAATGCCATATGGTGAGGCATAATGGGCCGGTGAAATGGCGGAGGCTCAAAATGTTGTAGTTCTTTGTGCAGCAGCCCAAACCATATATATATATATGTTTGGAAATTGGGGCGGAACTTGTGCCTGTTTGTATCAGAACACCCCCACTTGGGATTATACGGGCAGACAAAGCCCAATGGGGTATGGATTGCAAGGCAAACTACTATAACCAAGATGCACCAGCAGACACGCACATGGGGGCAGGACATTTAAGCTTGGTTGGTGGCGCGCTTTCCATTTTCTGCTGTCCGTGAGTGTATGCCAGTGAACAAGAGCTGTTGTGCTCGAAATGCGTCTGGCGCTCATTGTGATTTGATGGGACTGGTGTCAGGTTCCTGCAATTTCCAAAATAAAGGTGAAAGCTCCAAGTGTGTGGCTTCTTCGTGTTGCGACAAATCGCTTTTGGATATATATATATGTGAACAAGGGCAAATCGGCCCGAAACATTCTGTGAAAAATATATATATATTCACTGAAAAAACCATAGGTTTCACACCAGTTATAGTTAGGAATTAGCATATAAAAAACCTATTAAATTCACTGAAAAAACCATAGGTTTCACACCAGTTATAGTTAGCTACAAATTTTACTGACATAAAACCATTGAAATTCCACGTTATAGTTAGTTGGACTCACTATAACTTGCGCGTGTAATGCACTGCTGTTGATGTCACATATTACATCGCTCATAACATGGTCAGTGACATCACTCATGACATCACTGATGACACCATCCAGTGAATGTGTATCTTTCTGAAAAATAAATATTTTTATATATGTATATGTAAAGGTCGATGGAAGAATAAATGTTTAAATAAATGTTTTAATGAATGTTTTTTTTTTTAATTGATTGGTTAACTGGCTTATTAAGTGTATCTTAGTGAATACATATATTAGCGAGTAATGTTAAAATATTTAAATATATGTATCAGTGTTTCACTTTGTGTATAAATGGCTAAAAGGGTTGGTGAGTAGCTACATCTGTGTGTATATGGGTTATTAGATGTTTTTTTTGTATCAGTATGAGTGTCTGTATGGTTTGGTAGGGGTATTACTTTGCACATAGATGCATCAATGACTGACTCACTGTTTGTACGTGTTTTGAAGACAGCATATGTGCAGGACTATATGGGTGGATGAGTGTGTATATGTGTGTGTGTTAGTGAGTGAATGACTGTCTCACTAGTGTCTTTATCAGTAACGACATATGTTTTAATCTAGTATATGTGAGTATTGATGTTTATAAGTGAGTATATGTGAGATTGTAAGAGTTCCTGTTTAAATAAGTATGTGTTTCTATAAGTGATTGTTTAAGAGAGTAAGTATGTGTAAGTTTCCTTAGAAGTAAGGTGGTAGTGTGTGTATAGTTGTATATGCAAATAAATGGATGTTCAATAGTTTATTTGCATGTGTGAGTATGTGTGTGAGTAACTTTTGGATGACTGTCGGTGTGTAACAGGATGTATTGGTGTATCACTACATATGATGAGTGAGTATATGTATGAGTGACTATATAGAACTGTTGGTGAATGAGTGGATGTGTATATAGATGGTGGTATTACTGAATTGGTTGTTGTAACTGTTATGGATATCTCCATTTTTTGAAAATGTTAATTTCTATTTTTGAATATGTGTTTCAAGGGTTACATTACACTGAAAGGAGGTCTGTCACTCTGTCACAAAGATGGTGTCATCAGTGATGTCATGAGTGATGTCACTGACCATGTCATGAGTGATGTAATATGTGACGTCATCAGCAGTGCATTACACGCGCAAGTTATATTGAGTCCAACTAACTATAACGTGGAATTTCAATGGTTTTATGTCAGTAAAATTTGCAGCTAACTATAACTGGTGTGAAACCTATGGTTTTTTCAGTGAATTTAATAGGTTTTTTAAATGCTAATTCCTAACTCCAAAAGAGACTTGCCTTTTATCATCCGGCCCGTTCTCTGAGGTCAGAATCTCTGTTCCTGGCGGCTGTCCCGCGAGTGAAGAGAGCCCGCCTGGGAGGCCGCTCCTTTGGATTGCTGGCGCCACAGTTGTGGAACTCACTGCCGCTCACACTCCGGGGAGCTACCAGCCTACTTGCATTTAGGAAAGGCCTTAAAACCTGGCTGTTTACCCAGTAGGCCGTCCCGCTGTTCCCTCTTTCTGTTTCCCTCCTTCTTTTTTACTGTGTTATGTTATTGTGCTGTAGTTCTCCTTACTCAAAGCGCCGGGACACTCTTTTTGAGTAGCCGTGCGCTATACAAAAATAAATATAACATAACATAACATAACATAACTATAACTGGTGTGAAACCTATGGTTTTTTCAGTGAATTTCATAGGTTTTTCAAATGCTAATTCCTAACTATATATAAGGCCCCAAACCTATGTTTTTTCTTTGAAGTTCAAAATTTGGGTAATAGCAAATGTCTATAGCTATGAAATGTAATATTTTTGAAAATGAATGAATCCTATATTTTATTTGTATTTTAAACAATTTTTTTATTTTTTATTTTTGACCCTGGAGCGCTCCCGGGGCGCACCCCGGTGAGCGCCCCGGAGAGCATAGTCGTTTGAAGCGCCTCGGTGCGCGAACAGGGAAGCGTCCCGTCAGCGCCAATGTCGCGAACGAAAACATGATCGTGACATATAGCGTAGCCGTGTCCTCATGATACGCACGGCGTAAGTGCACCCGGAAGCACACGAGCGAATACGATCGCGCAACGTAAACTTCCAACGCGCTTATGCGACGCGACCCGGGGCGCGCCCCCGGGCGCGCCCGTGAGCGCGTCGTTCATGTGACATGAAAATAACACTTTTAATTGGTGCAGAACAGTTTTACTTTCATAATGATGAAATCCCTGGTCTTGTGACCTGAAAATAACACTTCTCATTGGTTCAGGCCTTTTTTTTTCCAAATGATGAAAGACCCCACCTTTTTTCCTTATTCTGACTTTGTCCTTTGACTGAGGAAGACCTGTTTCAGTAATAGAGAGAGAACTATTTTGTACTTTCTAATGGCTACTGTAGCTGCAACAGCTGGAGCATCTGCACCACCACCACCACCACAACCACCAAGAGGACCACCACAACAGTACATTGGTGGTCAAGAAGAGGAGGAGGAGGAAGAGGAAGAGGAGGATGAGAGAAGATGGCTGCCTGAACAAAATACCCCATACAAGCCCAAGTCACACATTGTATGGGAGTTTTTTTCACTCCCAGAGGGAAAGAAAAAAGTGAATGCGGCCAAGGTAACTTGCCTAATCTGTAAGGAACAACTCTCAAGGGGCAACCCAAACAAAAAGTATTCCTTTGGTAACAATACCATGATTCGAAATATGATCCGTAAGCACCCTAACAACTATTCTCGTGCAGAGCTCAGGGAACTGGCCAGTAACCTCCCCCAGTCTTCAAGGACCACCTCCCAAAGAAACAAACCTACTTCATCGGGACCAGAAACATCAGAGATGATGCCTTGTATTCAGCAACGATTTGCTGATTTTAAAATCACTTGTACTGAATGTGGCAAGCTTATCGCCTATGGTGAAAAGAGCGTAAAGCTCATCGTCCTTGCAGGTGACAATCACAAGTGCCCCAAAAAGAAGTAATTTTTTCCGTTTTTTGTTTCTTGCTCCAGTTGAGCCAGTTTCAATTCCCTTTTTTTTGTTTCTCCCCCTAAAAAAATACAAAAAAATATAAACTGTTTTGAAAAGCCAAAAAAAGTACAAAATGTTCAAAAAACATAAAAAAAATATAAAACAACAAAAAGAAGAAAAAAACAGTTCTTTTTAGAACTACCTCCAATTTATAAAAAAAGGCTTCATTTTTTAAAAACTCTGTCATTCTTTTTTCCTCATGGTACACTCCCCGGTGCGTGTACCGGCGCTCTCCCCGCGCAAAACGAAGAAAAAAAAATAATAATTTGCCCCGCGGGGCCCTTTTATAGCCCCCACATCAAACCTAGGGGGTCAGGGGGGTCTATCCCTGCCCCCTTATGGTCATTTCCCCCTTTGTTCTGGCCACCTCTTGTGTCTCGATCCTACCGAGACACAAGATGGTGGCCGCTCCGGACTGTTTCGAATGTTTACAGACACCCGAGAGCCAATCAGCTTTCCGTGCGCAAGTGGCGGGTCACGCCCGGGGCGCACCCCGGTGCGCGTACCGGGGCGCTGGCATAGATATATATATTTGTTTGAACCTAAATTACTCAAAAGCTCATCGTCCTTGCAGGTGACAATCACAAGTGCCCCAAAAAAAAGTAATTTTTTCAGTTTTTTGTTTCTTGCTCCAGTTGAGCCAGTTTCAATTCCCTTTTTTTGTTTCTCCCCCTAAAAAAATACAAAAAAAATATAAACTGTTTTGAAAAGCCAAAAAAAGTGCAAAATGTTCAAAAAACATTAAAAAAATATAAAACAACAAAAAGAAGAAAAAAACAGTTCTTTTTAGAACTACCTCCAATTTATAAAAAGGCTTCATTTTTTAAAAACTCTGTCATTCTTTTTTCCTCATGGTACACTCCCCGGTCCGCTCCCAGGTGCGCGTACCGGGCGCTCTCCCCGCGCAAAACGAGAACAAAAAATGTGTTTGCCCCGCGGGGCCCTTTTATAGCCCCCACATCAAACCTAGGGGGTCAGGGGGGGTCTATCCCTGATATATATATATATTTATATATAGATATATATATGTGTTTGAACCTAAATTACTCAAAATCCACTGGAGCACATATCTTGAGACATAGCAAAGGCACATCGGGCTACCAGTCCCTACAATTTTGCCAACTATAGCCCAATGATAGTATGTACCAGAGTGTTCTAAAGAACAACTAGAGCGCTAACAGTCTTACTTATAAAGTGAGACTTTTAGTTAGGAATTAGCATTAAAAAAACCTTTGAAATTCACAGAAAAAACCATAGGTTTCACACCAGTTATAGTCAGGAATTAGCATTTAAAAAACCTATTAAATTCACTGAAAAAAACATAGGTTTCACACCAGTTATAGTTAACTGGAAATTTTACTGACAAAACCATTGAAATTCCCACGTTATAGTTAGTTGGACTCACTATAACTTGCGAGTGTAATGCACTGCTGATGACGTCACATATTACATCACTCATGACATGGTCAGTGACATCACTCATGACACTACCACCTTACTTCTAAGGAAACTTACACATACTTACTCTCTTAAACAATCACGTATAGAAACACATACTTATTTAAACAGGAACTCTCACTCTCACATATACTCACTTAAATACATCAATACTCACATATACTAGATTAAAACATATGTCGTTACTGATAAAGACACTAGTGAGACAGTCATTCACTCACTAACACACACATATACACACTCATCCACCCATACAGTTCACATACAAACAGTGAGTCAGTCATTGATGCATCTATGTGCTAAGTAATACCCCCACCAAACCATACAGACACTCATACTGATACTAAAAAAACATCTAATAACCCATATACATGTAGCTACTCACCAACCCATGCAGCCACTAATACACAAAGTGAAACACTGATACATATATTTAAATATTTAAACATTACTCGCTAATATATGTATTCACTAAGATAACTTAATAAGCCAGTTAGACAGGGGCGCGGTTGCAGAGTGGTGCAGGGAGGGGGCAGGGCTTGAGGTGACAGAGTGCACCACTCTGCAAACGCGCCCACTGGCGCGTTTGCAGAGGGGGAGCTAATTCCCCTTGAATACTGGGGGTCCCTGGAAGCCAACTAGCCCACCAGGAACCTCCAGTATGCGCCAGGGGGCTGCGTTGCAGAGAGGGGTAAAAAGGGGTGTGGCCTCTTTACATGTCTCTGCAAGGCAGCCCCCTAGCGCATACTGGAGGTTCCTGGTGGGCTACCTGGCCCCAAGGGACCCCCAGTATTCAAGGGGAATTATTTCCACCTCTGCAAACGCGCCAGGGGGCGCATTTGCAGAGGGGTGCCTTTATGTTTTTTGGGGGGATTGGCAGGGTACGCGTACCCTGCACGTATCCCAGGATTTTTCCCCCCTAAAAATGTTTTGGGGGGCCTTGGGGGTCCTTGTGGGACCCCCTGAGCAGGCCTAGGGGGTCAGGAACCTCCAGTATGCGCCAGGGGGCTGCATTGCAGAGAGGTGTAAAAAGGGGCGTGGCCTCATTACACCTCTCTGCAATGCAGCCTCCTGGCGCGTTTGCAGAGGGGGAAGTAATTTCTCTTGAATACTGGGGGTCCCTGGGGGCCAACTATCTCACCAGGAACCTCCAGTGTGCGCCAGGGGGCTGCGTTGCACAGAGGTGTAATGAGGCCCGCCATTTTTACACCTCTGTGCAACGCAGCTCCCTGGCGCGTTTACAGAGGGGTAAATAATTCCCCTTGCATATTGGGGGTCCCTGGGGGCCAACTAGCCCACCAGGAACCTCCAGTATGCGTCAGGGAGCTGCATTGCAGAGAGGTGTAATGAGGCCACTCCCCTTTTTTACACCTCTCTGCAACCCAGCCCCCTGGCGCGTTTACAGAGGGGGAACTAATTCCCCTTGAATACTGGGGTCCCTTGAGGCCAATTAGCCCACAAGGAACCTCCAGTATGTGGCAGGGGGCTGCGTTGCAGAGAGGTGTAAAAAGGGGCGTGGCCTCTTTACAAGTCTCTGCAAGGTAGCCCCCTAGCGCATACTGAAGGTTCCTGGTGGGCTACTTGCAGAGGGGGAATTATTTCCCCTTCTGCAAAGCGCCAGGGGGCGCATTTGCAGAGTGGTGCCTTTATGTTTTTTTGGGAGATCGGCAGGGTACGCGTACCCTGCAAATATCCCTGGATTTCCCCCCCACATTTTTTTGGGGGGCTTTGGGGGTCCTTGTGGGACCCCCTGAGCAGGCCTAGGGGGTCAGGAACCTCCAGTATGTACTAGGTTGCTGCCTTGCGGAGAGGTGTAAAAAGGGGCGTGGCCTCTTTACACCTCTCTGCAATGAAGCCCCCTGGCACGTTTGCAGAGGGGGAACTAATTCCCCTTGCATACTGGGGTTCCCTGGGGGCCAACTAGCCCGCCAGGAACCTCCAGTATGCGCCAGGAGGCTGCGTTGCACAGAGTTGTAATGAGGCCCGCCCCTTTTTACACCTCTCTGCAACGCAGCCTCCTGGCGCATTTACAGAGGGGGAACTAATTCCTCTTTAATATTGGGGTCCCTGGGGGCCAACTAGCCCACCAGGAACCTTCAGTATGTGCCAGGGAGCTGCATTGCAGAGAGGTGTAATGAGGCCGTACCCCTTTTTACACCGCTCTGCAACGCAGCCCCCTGGCGCGTTTACAGAGAGTGAAATAATTCCCCTTGTATATTGGGGGCCCCTGGGGGCCAGCTTGCCCACCAGGAACCTCCAGTATGCGCCAGGGAGCTGCATTGCAGAGAGGTGTAATGAGGCCACGCCCCTTTTTACAACAGTCTGCAAAGGAGCTCCATGGTGCTTACTGGAGGTACCTGGTGAGCTAGTTGCAGAGAGGTGTAAAAAGAGGCATGGCCTCTTTACACATCTCTGCAAGGCAGCCCCCTGGCGAAAACTGGAGGTTGTTGGTGGGCTACTTGGCCCCCAGGGACCCCCGGTATTCAAGGGGAATTAGTTCCCCCTCGCAGAGTGGTGCCTTAAATTTTTTGGGGGGATCGGCTGTGTAAGCGTACCCCGCGATTTAAAAAAATATATATTTTTTTGGCCCTGGGGGTCCTTGTGGGACCCCCTGAGCAGGCCTAGGGGGTCAGGGTGTTTCTACCCTGCCCCCTTTTCTTCGTTTTCACCTTTGTTTCCCTGTTTTCTTGTGACTCGGTTCTACCGAGGCACAAGATGGCTGCCAACACTTCCTGGTTTGGAGTGTTGACAGACAGTTGACAGCCAATCAGCATGCAGCTCGCGCCCCCTAATTGAACGGATCTCCGTACGTGTGTAGAACTCTAGATATCGCTACGATTTTACTTTTAATTTTCTCAGAAACTAATGATCGGATTTACACCATTTAACCAAAAGCACAATCTGTGAACTGTACTCTACCTCTCTGCCAAATTTGGTGTAATTCTGTTCAGCAGTTCGGGCTGTAGCCCTGGCTAAAGGTCCCTATGGAAAATTGCATGGGGAAAACACGTTTTGGGCCCCCCCTTTTTTCTCAGCCCCCACTTGGCGAATCACCCCCAACCTTTAAGGGCAGGAGCGGAACCGAGCAGGCCATCTTCTTGGAGAAATTCAAAAAGATTCGTCCACCAGCGCCAAAGTTATTCCAAATAGAATGTTGTGCATTTCCCATGGAAAGTAGGTCCTAACTATAACTACCTACTGGCGACCGCCAGTGGGTGATACATATATATATATATATATATATATATATATATATATATATATGACTACACTTCGTCTCACAATTCGACACGCTCTCAGACATCCAATAAACGCCAGAAATCAGCAGGGTCCAAGGGTGTTTATTGACACCTTACTACATGTTTCGGCTTACGAGAAGCCTTGATCACGTAAGTTTGTGCATCGCATCTGTACAACGTAAATACTATACAGCAACATAGACAAAGGACTCAGGTCGCATATCAGAAGGCAAAAAGTGTGTCGGCCATATTGGAACGATCAAATTATGCCGATAATACGTCTTACCAAACATAACATATGCACGTGCACATAAATCAATGTATCATGATCATGATAAAAGTATACACGCTGATTAAATCATAAATCAATGCATATTGTGTGCACGTAAACAAACAGAACCGGTAGAGTCTGCTGACACTCACATTTAGTAGCCATGCTGCATCGTGTAAAGACAGAGTGTAAATGTCTACATTGTGCTGGAGGTGACCAACATGCATGGCACAAGGAATTGGGTAATATCCATATAGATAGAAGTGTCTCAACCAGTTACTAGGTAAAATACCTGGGTTCCCAGAGTGCCTACGGGGATTTGCGGCAAGCGATGAAGCCCCAAAGTTCTATCTAGCGGCCTGGTCACAAAAAGGTCAATGTCTGTGAAGTAAAGCCAGTAATAGGCGTGCTCTTATCTCATACCAGGAACGTGAAAGGAAGTTGGCTGGTGCAGGTGCAGTGAAGGGCCTCAATCCCAGTGATGTTCCTGTGAATTAAAACAACAGATGTTAAAATCTAACATGACAAACAGCGTATGCATTAAGTCAATAAACCTGATAGTAGGCGCTAGGGAGAGGGAGAGAAGGACATGAAAATCATGTTAAATCACAGCAAATTAATGAGGATATGACAGGGTATTTAGACATAATCGTCCTTGAGATGAATTGCCAATTCTTCATCATGGTTCAGGCCCCCCGGGGCCTTGGTTTGGAAGTTGATTATGTATCTGGATTCCCTCTGTCTCATTTTAAGGACTCGGTTACCACCCCTGGGATTTCTCTCTATTTGTTCCAGGATGAAAAATCTCATGAGTGTGGGATCAGAGAAGTGAAATTCACTAAAGTGGCGTGCCACAGGGTATTTGGCATCCTTGTGGATGATTGCACGATAGTGTTCTAGGATGCGTTTCTTTGCATGGGCGGTGGTGCTGCCAATATACCATAGTTCACATGGGCAGACAATCACATACACTACAAACATAGTGCTACAAGTCAAAAATTGGGTGATCTCTTTCTTTAAGCCATTGTATTCCACCTGTTTGATAAGAGTACTGCTCTTGCAGGCTTTGCAATGCCCGCATGGGAAGTACCCTTTGAGGCCAAGGCCTTTATTTTTGGAATAATCAGTGATGTCACTGCGGACACAAATGTCCCTCAAATTTTGGCTTTTTCTGTAGGTGATGCTGGGTCTTTCAGGGATGAGATTGCCTATAATGCTGTCACTCTTCAGAATATGCCAGTTTCTGGTGATGATTTTCTGGATCTGCTTAGATTCCTTGTTGAAAGTGAGGATAAGGCGTGTGACACTATCACCGGGTGAAATATCGTCCTTGACAATATTGCTGAGAGTGTCACAGCGCTTGACAGTGTCTGCCTTTTGCTTGGCCTTTTTGAGCACCCATGCAGGGTAGTCACGTTGTTTAAATCGATCCAACATGTCCTTGGCCACCAATTGGTAGCTGGCATCAGTGTTACAATTTATCCTTGCCCTCAGCAACTCCCCGTAGGGGATGCTCCACTTCAGAGGTTCAGGGTGGCTGCTGAGGGCATGGAGAATGCTGTTGCCTGCGGTTTCTTTTCTGAAGAGTGATGTTAGAATCTGATTGTTGACAATGTTAATTCTGACATCGAGGTATTCAGCCATGTCTTTGCTTATATTGCTCGTCAATCTAATGTTCTTGTTATTGAGATTGAGACGATCAATAAAGCAAGAAGCCTGTTCTTCAGTGCCCTGCCAGACCAGGACAGGGCACTGAAGTTACCGGCGTGCTCTGCCGGCATCCACGCCACTTCCCACGGGGCCTCCCGCAACCCTTTGGAGCAACTTGGAAACTTGGATATATATATATATATATATATATATATATATATATATATATATATATATATATATATATATATTACCTACTGGCGGTCGCCAGTAGGTATATATACTTAGGATTTTTTTGAATAGGGATTTCTGAAAATTCTATGTTGAATAACTTTGGCGTTGAAGGACGGAATTGGCTGAAATTTTCAGGGAAATGGCACATTTTGTTTCTGAGCCTCCCCTGAAAGTTTGGGGGGGGGGGTCGTGAAGCGGGGGCCGAGAAAAAAGGGGGGTCCCAAAACGTGTTTTTAACATTGAGTTTTCCATAGGGCGGAATGGATTTCTATGAAACTTGGCAAAATTGTAGGGTCTGGTAGTCCGATGTGCCTTTGCTAGGTCTCAAGATATGTGCTCTAGTGGATTTTGAGTAATTTAGGTTAAAAAAAATATATATATCTGTAAGCGCGCCCCGGTACGCGCACCGGAGAGCGCTCCGGGCGCGCTACGCGACTTGCGCGCGGAAAGCTGATTGGCTCTCGGGTGTCTGTAAACATTCTAAACAGTCCAGAGCGGTCGCCATCTTGTGTCTTGGTAGGATCGAGACACAAGAGGTGGCCAAAACAAAGGGGGAAATGATCATAAGGGGGCAGAGTAGATCCTCCCTGACCCCCTAGGTTTGATGTGGGGGCTTTAAAAGGGCCCCGCGGGGCAAAAAAAAATAATTTTTTTTTTCGGTTTTTTTTGCGGGGGGAGCGACCGGTACGCGCACCGGGAAGCGGTCCGGGGAGCGTAATATGGGGAAAAAAGAATGATAGACTTTTCAAATATTGTATGTTCATTGATTGTTCTTTTTGTTGTTTTTTTTGTTTGTTTTTTATTTAAGTAGCAACATGTAGGTACCAATGCAGAGTCTAAAATTTAGTATACACCGTCTCCTTTGTAGACATCTTGCATGTTGTTTCAGAAGTTATTATGGTATATGGAATTCATACCATAGTCTGTCAGGAAAACAGAAACAATATGGAGGCAGGAGATGATAAAGAGATGTAAAATACACATTGGAGATAATATAGTTGGAGAAAGGAAGTAACTATGAGCAAACTTACTATGTAACACAAAAAAGTTGCACAGTATATTTTAAGTCTCACTTTATATTATATCTTTTTGGGTACTATTTCATAATTTTCATATAAAAAAGAATAATGTCTCAAACAATTTTAACTTTTAAAATTTAAATTTATTGTTCTGATTTTTCAAAATCTAATAGAATTTGTAATTCATCTGGTATGTCCTCCTTTTCATTCCATGATTCACATTCTTCAACACATTTAATTAATTCTTGGTCTACAGTGTCATCCAAAAAGTCTATTTCTTCATTTTCTTCCTTAGGATTGTTTTCAATCTTAATTTGAAATGAAATATTATTTTCTTTTTGTTGTGCTTCCATTTTCTTGCTGTAAATTGCTCAAAAAATAAATATATCAGTAGAGATAGGGCACTGTTGGGTTTAAGTTCAGACAGGTACTTGTGTGTTTTTAACAGTGACGTTATCTTTGGGCACTGTATGGTTTCAGGCAGGAAGTAGAACTATTAAAAAGTGCCTGTGATGAAGCCTAAGTAAATTCATAATTATACCACAGAAGCCTAACTCAATCAATAATTTAAATAATTAAGCCTTTCTCAATGACTAACTCTTATGGAGGGACAGTATATAACTATCTGAAAACGTTTTCCTAAATTAATTTAAAGTGCATAACATAGTTCTCCTTTCAAATTTTTAAAATAACATCTTACCTTTCGAAAAGAAGTGTAAGTTGTCAGTGAAAATGCTCTTGAAATGTACTTCAGGAAGTAGTAGTCAAAATGGCTGTGTTTCTCTCTCTTTCTTTATATATATATATTCAGGTACATAACCAATCAAATGTCATGAAATAATAGTAGAAAAAAAGGAACATTTTAATTGGTTGTCAGTTCTAACACTTCATATGTCTTTTTGTCATGTAATTTACCTCAGGATATTTAGTCAGGCCTACAGCATAAATGTCCCAATGGAATTCCATCAAATTTGGGTAAATGGTAGGGACTGCTATGTAGTAGGGCCTATTCTATATTTGATGAAAGTGTCTCCTGTGGTTTTTCTGTAAATTACTTTCCCACCTTTTTTTATCGAGCACTTACCGGTGCGCGCCCCGGTACGCGTACCGGCAGCGTTACGGGAGTCCTCCATTTTGTGTTTCAGAAGAATTGGGACACAAGATGGAGGGCAAACAATGTTCGGAATGGGTAGAAGGGTGCACGGTAGACACTTCCTGACCCTCTAGGTTTTCTGAAATTTAGAAAAAGATAAACGTTTTGAATGATCAGAGGTAGGGTAGCTCTGAAAAGAGATATTGGGTTCTGTGGCTGATTTAGGTACCTACAAGTAGGTTCCAATGCACAGTCTTAAATTCAGGAGGAATATTCTATTCCCCTCATCTGAGAAGTGCACACCATCTCCTCTGTAGATGTCTTGCATGTTGTAACGCAAGTTATTGTTGTATATTGAACCCATTCTAAAGTCTCTCATGTAAGCAGAAACAGATTTATTCACATGTTTCCGTGCTTTCTCAAATTGTGGACAAAATTGGTTGGACCAGTTCCATTTCTGTCTTTGGTATATATTGGAATATACCAAGGCAGTTTGGGGAAAAAGTGTCATCAATTGATGAAAGGTGTCCTTTAAAAGCATTTCCAGACCAACCCCAGTCATAGTGCCCAAATCATTTCCACCACAGTGCTCTATTAAGAGGTCATGGTTTGGCAGATGCATAAAAAAATTATATTAAAAACATATAAAATATATTTTTCCTTTAAAAGAATAATACATTTTACAGCTTTTGATATTTGCTATTAAAAAACCATTGAAATTCACTGAAAAAACCATAGGTTATAGACCATATATAGTTAGGAATTAGCATTTACAAAACCTTGAAAATTCACTGAAAAAACCATAGGTTATAGACCATATATAGTTAGGGATTAGCATTTACAAAACCTTATTTTACTCACACAAAACCATTGAAATTCGCATATATAGTTAGTTGCACTAACTATATATCGCGCACCCGCAATCCACTGCTGATGATGTCACATATTACATCATTCATGACATGGTCAGTGACATCACTGATGACATCACTGTTGACAACTCAAATGACATCACTGACAACATCACTGATGACATCTTTCATGTGATAATACGATGAACCTCTTCAGACTCTAATATAACCTTAGATACACTCAGTGTAAACAGACACTCACAGATTGTCACTCATCCATGGAGTTACTCATACACCTAGTCAGTCATGCAAAGAATCAATCACACCTCCATTTCCTCAACTATACAGTTATACACACCTTACATATTCAAACATATTCTAACACATATTTACTCTCTTATACAATCACTGATACAAGTTTTCAATGATTCATGCAGCCACTCACACATTCACTGGCTGTTATACACAGTAATTTATATATGTCAACTCTCACATGTACTGTGTTTTACATATGTACTTACTTTGACATGTAGCACTGAGATATTCATTCACTCCCCAATACACTCATGCACACAGTCAACCACCCATACAGCTGTTTTCACATGTAGTTTTGAACCCATACATCTAGTGAATCAACTGTTCACACATCTATGCACAGAGTCACACACCTCCCAGACACCCCCACACACACACACACACTCTCCCATACAAATACATGGGCAACCATTCAATAACCCATATAGTTACTCATATAGCTACTGATCAACACATGCAGCAGTTTACAGAACAACAGATATAATGATGCACAAATTAAGACAGTTTAGTCACTAACCCATGCACTCAGTGAGACACATTTAATCACTCTCTCATACAGTCAGTCATGCACCTACTAAATCCTTCATTCAGACACTTATCCATCCACTCATTCCTAAATATGTAAGACATATTTTAACTTTACAGAAAAATACAGTCACTGGATGATGTCATCAGTGATGTCATCAGTGATGTCACTGACCATGTCATGAATGATGTAATATGTGACATCATCAGCAGTGGATTGCGGGTGCGCGATATATAGTTAGTGTAACTAACTATATATGCGAATCTCAATGGTTTTGTGTGAGTAAAATAAGGTTTTGTAAATTCTAATCCCTAACTATATGTGGTCTATAACCAATGGTTTTTTTCAGTGAATATATATATATATATATATATATATATATATATATATATATATATATATATATATATATATATATATATATATATATATATATATATATATATATATATATATATATATATATATATATATATATATATTACCTACTGGCGGTCGCCAGTAGGTAGTTATAGTTAGGACCTAGCTACCATAGGAAATCCGCAACATTCTATTGGGAATAACTCTGGCGCCGGTTGAGGAATTTGTACGTAATTTTCCAAAAGTTTGGCCAGCTTCGCTCCGCTCCTTCCCTGAAAGTTTCAGGGGGATTCGTGAAGTGGGGGCTGAGAAAAAAGGGGGGCCCCAAAACGTGTTTTCCCCATGTTACTTTCCATAGGACGGTCTGACAAGTCCACAGCCCGAACTGCTGAATGGAATTACGCCAAACTTGGCACAATTGTAGGGACTGGTACGCAGATGTGCCTTTGCTATATTTGGTGAAAATTGCTCCAGTGGTTTTTTGAAAATTAACTTCAAAAACACATATATATCTATAGGCGCGCTCCGAGCGCTAACCGGTACGCGTATCTGGGAGCGCACCCGGCGCGCTACGGGAGTGCGCGAGCGGAACGCTGATTTGCTGTCGGGTGTCTGTCAACATTCTAAACAGTCCAGAGAGTCCGCCATCTTGTGTCTCGGTGGAATCGAGACACAAGAGGTGAAAAAGAAAGGGGGAAATAATTAAAAGGAGGCAGAGTAGACACCCCCTGACCCCCTAGGTTTTCTGAGGGGGGCCTAGAAGGACCCTGAAGGGCAAAAAAACTTTTTTTTTGTTTTTTAAATTTTCACGGGGTAAGCGCTGGGTGCGTTCTCAGGTGCGCTCTCCGGTACGCGCACCCTGAGCGCACCAAGGGGAAAACAGTGAAAGAAAATAGTTTAAAAAAATAATTGGGGTGAGGGGCACTCTACCCTGCTCTCCTTTCAAGTTTTGAAGTATTACATTTCACTCTTTTCTGAAACTACACAAAATGGCGGCGATAAGGTGTATCAGAGACAGATAGTGAGAGAAAGGAGGCAGGAGATGAAGAAGACATATCAAATATGCATTGGTAAAAATACAGTGGGAGAAGGGCAGTAAATATGAGTAAACTTACTATGTAACATAATAAAAATTGTGCACTCTATACTATAAGTATTTCATTATACTACAATCACTTCGCTTTTACCTCATAAATTAGAAATAAAAATGAATAATATGTCAACTAATTTTTAATTTTTAATTAACAGTTTATTGTTCAGATTTCTCATAATTTAATAGAACTTGTAGCATGTCCTCATCTGGTATTTCATCTTCATTCATATATTTAATGTCCTCATGAAAATTGTTCATTGATGTTTGTTGGCATTCTATTTCATCCAAACATTGAATTAATTCTTCATCTATGGATTGATTCAAAAAATCTTTAAGTCATCTTCTCTTTGTGATGAAATGGTGAATTCAATGTCCATGCCATTTTTATTTTCAAGATGTGTTGATGTAATTTCAAAAGAAATTTCCTTGCTGTCCTCCATTTTATTTCAAATTTCTTGCTGTAAATTGCAGAAAAAAGTAATCACTTTCAATTATTGTTTTTAGTAATACATAACATAAAAGTAGCTTAATCAAGTATTTAGTTCTTTAAAATTAATTGGGCAGTGTATAATATCAGACAGGAACTAGAAATATAAAGCACTGCATGTGATGAAGCCAATCTTAAACAATAATTATAACAGGACTGTAAATAACTAATGGAAAACATTTTCCAAATTATCTTAAAGTGTACAACATAGTTCCCCTTACAAATTAACAATTCACCTTTTTGAAAATAGAAGAGTTAGTACTGTGTTATTCTAAGTCCAGCAATTGAGCACCCAGACTGGGGTATTACAAAATGGCCGTGTTTTCCTCTCATTTAAGATATATACATAACCAATCAAACTTCATCACACACAAAAATTCCAAACTAAAGTAATATTTTGATTGATTCTAAATTTCAATACTTTCATCACAATCTTTGCATTTGATTGTGATTCCGTCGAAAACAGGCTAAATATTTGGAATCAGCTGTTCTGGTCACCCCCTCACCGATGATGCAGTTGCTCCTCCAGTCGAAGTAGAAGCACCATCCCTTGGAGCATCTCGTGTCAGAGCCCTGACACTCTCCCGGGCATAGTTCTGGGGGTGCCTCCTCTGAACGTGCCGAATCATGGTCGAATTTCCAAAAGAGTATTTCCTGGTAGGGTCACCCGTGACAGGACAGTATTACAAATTCGGCACTCCACCTTTGGAGCATTTACTTTTTTTTGTCTTGTGGTATTGAGAAAAACTTCCATATGAAGTGCTCCTTAACTCTAGGCTGAGGAGCCTCTTCCTGTATGAACCCATCTGAGTCCTCACTGCTACTGGTGGATCTAGCAGCCATTATAATTCCAAAAAGGATGAGCAACAAAAAACAGGTCTTTCAGTCACAAAAGTGAAAGAAGAAGTTAAGGAAATGGGTGAGGTTGTCATTCTTTGAAAAAAAAACTGTTAGCAACCAATGAAAAGTGTTTACGCAGCGCGCCTGAGTGCCGTTTTGGTAGCTTTACGGAAATGCAAAATAATTTTCATTCGGAAAATCAAAAATACTACTTTTATAAGCATGGTACTGAATGTCTTGCATTATTATTTACTTTTCATACATATTTTTTTTACGAACGCAGAAATAGCGCTCTCGCTGCGCTCTCGGGAGAGTTTACCGGTGCGCGCACCCTGAGCGCACCAGGAAAAAATGATTAAAAAAAAGAAAAATACAATGAAAAAATTATTTTTAAAAATAAATTAATAATTAATACTTATACAAAACAGCTAATAAAAAATCACTAAAAATCATAGGTTACAAACACGATATAGAAAGGAATTAGCTTTTAAAAAACCTTTGAAATTCAGTGAAAAAAACAGAGGTTTCACAATCGTTATAGTTAGGAATTAGCATTTAAAAAACCTTTGAAATTCACTGAACAAACCATAGGTTTCACATTTGTTATAGTTAGGAATTAACATTTAAAAAACCTTTGAAATTCGATGAAAAAACCATAGGTTTCACACCAGTTATAGTTAGCTGAACATTTTACTCATACAAAACCATTGAAATTCCCACGTTATAGTTAGTTGCACTCACTATAACTCGCGGACCCGCAATCCACTGCTGATGATGTCACATATTACATCATTCATGACATGGTCAGTGACATCACTGATGACATCTCAAATGACATCACTGATGACATCTCAAATGACATCACTGATGACATCACTGATGACATCATCTATGTGATAATACAATACACCTCCTCACACTCTAATCTAACCTATGATAGACCCAGTGTTAAATACAAATGACAAATTTGGAAACCATGGGGCATATTATCAAGACAGGCAATAAAATTATCGCCATTTTAGCGGCAGAAAACTGCCGCTAAAACAGCGATAATTGGCTTGATAATATGCTCTATGGAATTCCAATTGAAGCCCATGTTAGATGTCCTTCACATTTAACATGGGCTTCAATTGGAATTCCATAGAGCATATTATCAAGCCCGTTATCGCCGTATTAGCAGCAGTTTTCTACCGCTAAAACGGCGATAATTTTATCGCCTGTCTTGATAACATGCCCCCATGTTTTCTGCCTGGTATGACTCTTGTACCAGAATCAAGGCTGGCCCTTTCTCTACCTGGACCACATTGCTTGCTTTCACTTTGGACCCAACACATCTCAGTGCGCAGGATATATTTTAAAATGTCCAGCCAGGAGCGAATATTGTGGGGGCACACATTTGTTTTAGATGTGGAGGTGAAGATTTTTGTGGAAGAGTGTGATTCTAATATTAATAAACTGTTGGGTAAAACTTCTTTAACAGTGCCAGAATCAACAAAAAATATGGCTGCCCAATACAAGAGAGTATCAATATTGTGGGTGTCACCAAAAGCACTATTGATAAGATATGTATGCACTTGTATGGCACGGCACAGAAAATCTTGAGTCTGGTCATACCGGAGGTGACCCTTCATCTGTACCCCCTCCAAATCCGATGGAGGAAGTGATTGAAAGCACCTTTACAACAGAAGCTTTGTAGGGGTTACAGTCATCGACATTGCTAATGTTCTTCCCGCCAGGACATGTTGAAATTCAACATTTTAATATAATTAACGTACATATTCTTCAGGGTTTCAATCATATTAAGGCATATTAAAATTCTTAAGAATATAAACTGTAGATACATTGGTTTTATGTTTAATACTGTTATTTGTAAAAATACAAACGTGTTTTTAAATTGTGTTAAAATGTAAAACATGAATTATTTCTTTAAATGCATTATTACTCTATAGGTGTGTTTGTTAAGTAAGATGTTAAAAAGAATTGTAAAAATAGTTTTGAAAATGTATTTTGAAAGTTTTGGTAAACAAGAATGCACTATGGGAGATGAAATCTAAAAATATTTAATTTAAGAAACGTTATTTCTCTATAGAGATCACTGTGGAAAACGAATATCGTGAAGAGAAATGGTTAAACTATTTCGGATTTTGAAATAATGCTCAACCTTTAACATCATGATTAGCTAAGAACAGCCGTCAGGCCTCAGGACTGAAATGCGTCGATCTACACATACTTTTGTACGTATGCCTGCAACTACTGCTATAACTACTTCTCCTTGAAGCAGACGCATTGTGTGGAGGAGATTGCTTAAAACATGTAGATGGGTCATTAGGCCTAGATCAGATATGTCACTGTGGGTGGTGGAGAAGCAGACTAGGAGTCAAGGTATCTAGTTCAGTGGGTTTATAATAAACAAGGCTTTCTAGGAGAAACAGGACGTGTATAACGTCTTTACAGTCTTATTCAACCAAGATATAGCACTTTCCGGTGCAAAGCCTTCTGGGATTTGAAGTCGGTTTCGACCTCCTCTCTACTGCTGGCTTCTTGTGTCAAGATGGATGGCCGTCAATCACCGATACCCAAAAGGAAAGAAACACAAAAGAAACCTGTAAGGGAATTGTTCGGCGACCATAGGGTTTGATACGGGACGAGGGAAGTGTGGGAAGCTGTCACCCTTAACCGTCACCAGTGAGTCACGCGTGTGCTCCTAAAGACTGGCCCGTTATTATGAAGCTTCCCCTCCCTTCGCTCCCTCCAGTGCACGACCCCAGACAGAGGAAATGTGCCCCCGTACCTTGTGGAGCCACGTCCCTCCAGGGCCGTGGCTCGAGTTGTCGCGTTGCCAGTTAGGGTCTGGCTGCCCGTCCGTTCCGTCCTCGGGTTCTTCACCGCTCCGGCTCTCTTCCTCCCTCGCTTCCGCTTCTTCCGACTGTAAGCTTCCCGCGCTGTCCTGCTGCAACACCGAGTAGGTTCTAGCAAGCGTCCTCTCCTGGAGTTCTTCGTCCGTTGGTCCTGCAGAACGACTTCCTCTTTCAGCGGCACCCCATTTGAAGGACTCCGCCTCACGTAACCTGTACGCCTCCTCCGGGAAGCCTGACTCCTTAAAGGGCCAGCGGTCCCCGGTCCAGCTCTGAAATAACATGAGAGAAGACGGGGAAAGGTAATGGGGAAAATGTTCCAACGTGTCCAATGTAGGTGTACCTGACTGTACATCCAACTCCTCCTGCTCCTCCTCACAGTCACATAATTTACAGACTGAATTACTATCTGCTAGAGAGTTTCAAAATATAGAAACGTCTATATTGCAGGTATGGAAACAACAGCTAAGGGCAATATGTTGTTTGGGCCAAAGAATAAGTGTGCTAGAGTAAGCCATGAAATCTGATTTTCATCACAACTGTGATTACCATTAGGCAATGTGAACTGAAATCAGTGCCTTAACAAAGGCAGCAATAAGACTTGGAGTTCTGGACTTTTTGGTACTGTCCAGAGGTGTCAGGGACAACACCCGAAGACCCCTGAGTTCTACCTGTCTCGGTGCACAAATAAACAGAAACACAGGCTTCTCGATGGTGGCGTCAAAGACCAAAGGTTTATTACTGCAGGGACACAGAAGTCACAGAAACTACACACGGGCAGATTCTAGGAGCCTGTTCAATTTGCACTAAGTTGGTTGCTCTTTAAATACAAAATATTTAGCTGGGGGCAACATTCTCCACATACTAGTACGTTTCTTAACCTTTATGTCCTAAACAATAAATATTTGGCGTAAAAACAGGAATCGTCAACAATATCTGATGTCAAAACATTACGAATGAGAGGTTCCCACTGTTCGATCATAATCCCATGTCATCTTTTCATTCAAGAGCCAGACCGCCTCATCGTAAATTTCGTTACCTCCCCCTAATAAAGGCCCAGAAGGAAAGAAGCAGAGCCAGGTGCAGAAGATAAAAAAACAGGATAAGAGAGGTTTGTGGGTCGTAAATGAGCAAGGCTACCGACTTCGGCCGCCTAATCATGATCAGGCCAATGAGTACGAGAACCAGTATGGCAGGACTGGCCTCAGGCAGAGGAGGCAGCTTTTGCCGAGTCATGCGGCCACAGCGTTTCTGTCCTAAGGTGCACGTGTTACTAACAAGGTGAATCGCCGGCTAAAGCTTACGTGTCCTTAAGTGAAATGAACTGATCAGAGGTCACTGTGTGTCCATTGACTATGTGAGGGCAAGAAATACAAGATGGATGCCATAATCTAAAATGGATGCCATCGGTGTATCGGAAATGTGTTCATAACACGAGTGCTCTTGCTCGTAGCATAGCGAAAACACCAGGATATACTAAATGGACCATTTGCGGTTCACTGGTACCGAAATTATGGGTTTACGACGATGTCGAAAACACGGGTTCAAATCGTCACGGAACCTCAGACCCTCCTTTTGCCCTTACATAGGCAATTACTTAGTCTATATCAGAGTCTATCTCGATGTTCATTAGGTCAGTGATATGCTGTTGCAGCATCATCCTTTCTCGTACCTTGTCTCCAAACACAGGCGGTTTTCTAAAACAGGTTGCAGCACAAAGGCTACACAAAGCAGGACCACATTGGATAATAAGGCAGCGCGAGAATAGGAATAGATAATACCAACGACCATTAGAACCTTCCATCCCCACGCTGATAACAGAGTCCCAAGCCATTCCATTAACGACCAATTTCCCTTGTCTACATGGATAGAGTCGGAAATCTTGTGTAGCTTAGAGATTGCTTCATACACTGTCGGAGCATTATTTGGGATATAAACACAACAACTCGATTGGATCATTCTGCATACCCCACCTCGGTCCGCAAGTATCACATCAAGAACCATTCGGTTCTGTAATGTCATGAGACGATCCGCCTGGAGCTCAGCTGTTAAATTACTAAGGGCACCAGCAGTTTCTGTAATGGTAGATTCAACTACCCGTGTTAGATTTCTGCTATTGGCCATAGGTCCCCAGAACGGAAGGAAACCTTTGAAAAAGTCTCCGGCTTCCTGACCAGCAGTGTCTTCCTTGCTGAAAACACCTCTTACTACTCTGGTCTTGTGATAATCTTGGGAAGCAGTGTATGTCGGAGGCAACAGTCGAGCGATATAACATGAACCTGAAAAGTCAGCAGGCAACCATGTATATGCCCTATCTCGACAAATGGAGTAGGTACACTTAGCAGTTAGGAAGGCAGGGGAAGAGTTCGACGGATACACGTAAGTTTCAACACAGTCACTCTTCCCTAGCCGGGCTCTTAGATTTCTCCCATTACCTTGCAAACAGACATGACCTTGGTGAGGTACGACCCAAACTGGAGTGGAGCTCTTACGCTTGCTTTCACCCAAACTAATACTATACTCCGTCGAATTCCAACTCACATAAACTCGTAGCTCATCTTTAGGATAGGATGGGGTGTTATTGACGTCTTTAATCATGTCAATAATTCCCTTGATCAAGGCTTTATTAGCAGAGTTATACTTGGTGGAACGCGGAGGACGCGGGGGATAGGTCTCGAGAGCATAGGCAAATATAGTCTGAAAGGCCCGAAATGATCCATTATAGCTAAAAGGCAAGACCAGATAGGGAATGCCTTTATCCATCATGTGTGGTATCAAACCACATACCCAACAGTGTGTTGTGTTAACTACCAGTTGTTGTTGGTGTAAGAGCTGTATGAAAGTGTTATTTCTGAATTCTGAGCGTCGAGCTTGCTCATGTTCAGAAACGAATGAAAGGAATGAAAAGAAGCAACAGTAGGAGTAACAAAAACAGGAGAAGGTACTGTAGTCGTGATCGGTGCAAAGATTAAATGGATTCCAAAGACGATTCCACCCACCAACGTTATTAAAATAATCAAAAACATAATAGCACATTGTATTAGAAAGCATTTGCTATGTAAAATTTTGTACAGTCTATTTCTGCGAACATAAATTACATTCTCTCGGTGCAGCCCAGGAAGCTCCATCTTCTACAACCGCTCGCGACCACTGATGATATGTACGTAGTTGAAAATGCCTCTATCAGCCCTGGGAGTTCCCAGAACTAACAGAAAGACCGACCTTGTGTCTGGCCCCCGCAGATTCAACTAGGCACAAAGCCACGACCCTACGGCTACCCAGACGGCAAGGTAATAGAAACAACAACAAAATAACAGAGAAATACAAAAATTATTCAGCAAACTTCCTGGCTGTAGGTAATGTATTAGATCAAATATGAAAAATAGGCAGTTTCCTGCTTTATTTGTCCTTAAAATTAGAGCGCAGATTGTATCTCAGCTTTCCTGGTGTTGTTTGATCCGGGAATAATCTCTTTTCAGCAGGAACAACAATGTTCGAGTTCGCAGATGGCAAGTGTTCGTTTGATGCAGTGTTCTGGTCAGTGATCAAAGAAACAGCTTCAGAAGGAGAATCAAAGTTCGGTGAATCAATTGTCAGTTCCGCATCACTGAAAGGGATATATCTAGGAACCGGTTCTGTGTCAGAGGCACCAATTCCTTGTCTAACCCAATTGTCATAAGGGAGTGGAAGTGGTACACGCTTAGTATGTGTCGCGTGGACCTAGTTTTTTCTTCCAGCCACACGTACAGCAGTCCTTGTTGCCAACAGCACTTGGAACGGGCCGACAAACTTCGGTTGGAGATTCCTGGTCCGTCCAAAATTCCGGATGACAACAAAGTCTCCCGGTTTCAGCTGATGACCTGGACTCTCCGGAGGCTTTGGCAATGCATCGAAAACCTGTTGGTGAATGAGACTCAATTTAGCAGTCAAGTCAAAAAGGTAATCAATTAACATTGGGTATTCTAGCTGTTTGTACTCTCGTGGTCTTGGTACTCCCCAGACATTCGCAGGACGCCCAAACACGATCTCGTATGGGCTAAGCCCCACTCGAGAATGCACAGTCGCTCTAGTGGATAACAAGGCCAACGGTAATGCGTCTGGCCAGGACAAACTCGTGGAGGCTTGGATCTTAGCGAGTTTTAGTTTAAGGGTACCATTGTATCCTTCAACTAAACCTGCTGACTCAGGGTGGTTCGCACTGTGGAACTTTTGCTTAATTCCCAAGCCGACACACACACTCTGCATGACTTTCCCTACGAACTCACTTCCGTTATCCGACCATACAATCCGTGGCATGCCATATCTGGGAAAGTATTCTTTTAGGAGGAATTTGGCAGTGGACAAGGCAGTGTTATCCTTTAACGGATATGCTTCAATCCATCTTGAAAAAGCACAGACCACCACTAGGACGTATTTGAGATTATTACATCGGTCCATGTAGATAAAATCCAACTGAATCACTTCGAAGGGACAAGAAGGAGGAGCGAAGTGACCAGCGGGTGTGGGGGTTCCTTTACCAGGATTATGCACCAGACATACCATGCAATTCCTAACCACCCTTTCCGCACATTTACTGATTCCATCATTCTTCCAGACTGGAGCCAACATCTTACAAATCCCTTTAGAACTGATGTGCGCCGCTCCATGCGCCATCGTTACCACCGCAAGCACATACGCATCAGGCAACATCCAACGCTGATGCTCCGACAAGTCAATCCAACATCCACTCGAGTCCAATTTACCCGTTTTCTCTCTCCATGCAACCTTTTCTTCTTCAGTCGCTTCTTCCTGAATTGCTTTCACACTATCCACTGTATCCTCACACATTCCCGATTCAGCAATCCATCTTGCAGACGTTGCAACATACATCCCACTCATCGTATTCCTAGCTGTCTGTTTAGCTGTCTCATCAGCAAAAGCATTTCCACGACCAACATCATCCGTGATTGCTCGATGGGCACTGCACTTTACAATCGCAACTTCCATTGGTAAGGTTAGAGATTCCAACAAGTCATTGACTAGCTGACCATGCTGGATCTTAGTCCCATGGGACGTAATAAAACCCCTTTCCTTCCACAGTCGTCCAAAACTGTGCGCTACGCCGAACGCGTACTGACTATCTGTGAACACATTCACTCTCTTTCCCTTAGCTAAAACACACGCTCTAGTCAATGCAATTAATTCTGCAGCTTGGGCAGAATTCTGACTCACTCTTGCAGTCTCCACAATCGTACTTAAAGTCGTTACTGCGTAGGCAGCTGTTACATCACCATTCTCCAATTTAAAACAAGACCCGTCAACATATAACGTGCCATCTGGATCTGATAACGGAGTGTCTTTAAGATCAATCCGTCCTTTTGTCTCTTCCTCAGTTCTAAAACAACAGTCATGTGGTTCAGAATCACTCGACTCCTGACTAGTCGGCAACAGTGTTGCTGGATTCAATACGTTACATCTTTTGATCTGAATATGACTCGCTAGCAGTGTCAACTCATAGCCATATAATCTAGCACTGGTGAGGTGCTGTGTCTTTGTTCGGTTCATGAGTGTATCCACGGCATGTGGAACCATGACCACTAGCATGTTGTTCATGACCAAACTAGCAGATTGTCGAATGGACACTGCAGCTGCTGCTGTAGCTCTCAAGCAACTAGGCAACGCTCTGGCTACCGGATCTAATGTTGATGAAAAATGCGCACAAGGGCGTTGTTTATCACCAAATTGTTGCGTCAGAACACTCAATGCACAACCTTCTCTCTCGTGAACATAGAGTGTAAATGGCTTACTGTAGTCAGGTGTTCCCAACACTGGAGCTGAACACAGTGCATTCCGTAACTCAGAAAAACTCTGCTGACATTCGGCAGACCATGGCACCGGACTCGGAACACCTTTTCCAGTCAGAGCCACCAATGGTTTCGCCAAGAGAGAAAAATTTGGGATCCATTGCCTGCAGTATGAAGTAATACCTAAAAACGCACGCACTTCTCTCTTAGGCACATTCATCTGCGTAATTGCTTTTATTCTCTCCGGGGTCAACCTTCTTCCCTCCTTTGACAAGAGATGACCTAGGTAGGTCACTTCTTGACAACAATATTGCATTTTGTAAGGTGACACCTTGTCGTTTAAATCAGACAAATGGTGCAGTAGGGAAATTGTAGCTGCTTTGCAAGTTTCCTTGTCATCGGCAGCCACTAGAAGATCGTCGACGTATTGCACCAAAGCAGAACCAGGAGGAAGTACAAAAGAATCTAACTGACTTTTTAATGCCTGACTGTAAATGGATGGGCTTTCACAATAGCCTTGTGGAGCACGTTTAAACCTGAAGCTTCGGCCTCCTAGAGAGAAGCCGAAAATGTCTCTACTCTCCTCGGCTATCGGAATGCTGAAAAAGGCATTTTTCAAGTCGATCACTGAAAACCATGTGGCTGTAGCAGGAATCAACGTTAACAATGCAGTAATGTCTGGAACCACAGGAAACTGTGGGATCACAATTTTGTTAACCTCTCTAAGATCAATTACAAATCTGTAGACTGGAGGTTTTGAAGGGTCAGTGCGTTTCAGAATCGGCAGAACAGGACTGTTACAGACATTTCCTCTAGTTTCTTCTACGACGTCTTTCTCAATTAAATCTTGCACTATCAATAAAAGCGCACGTTCGCCTTCGCTAGAGATCTTATATTGTGGGATTTGTGGGAATTTGACATTTGCTTTCAAAGTTACTACATAAGGAGGAATTTCCAAAAGGCCTACATCGTTAGGACCAGTCGCCCAAAGAGTATCGGGAAGAGAACGCAGCTCCAGTGGGAGCGCATCCATTGACAAGTACATCGGAGAGATGATTCTCTTACCTAACGTAAGCTGTACTCCTGACGGAGAACAGTACAATGTCGCATACAGGCGTTTTAACAAGTCTAAACCAAGCAGGTTTTCATTACAACCGGTCGTCAATATCAGGGGTGCTCTTAATTGACGTGGCCCAACAGAAATAGACAAAGGACCAGAAACAGGGTTGTGAACAGGGGCGCCTGAAAAACCTACTGAAACATTGGTTAAGCCAGACAAAGGTGCGCCAGGGAGTTTCGCATGCATGATAGAACTTTTTGCTGCACCAGTATCCAACAGAAACGGTTCGACCACACCTGATGTAGCTACTGCGACATAAGGCCCACTCTGATCTACTGGAACTGATATTACTCCCTCCCTTTGTCCATGGCTGTCCTAATACTCATTCTGTTGAATTTCCTCGCTAGCCTCACAGTAATCTTCAACATGGTACTGTTGAGATCTACCATTCTGTACAACCTGTCCATTTCGCTGATCGAAATAATTAGAAGGACGATCATTAGTCTGTGGAGGCATAGTACCTCGACCTCGGCCTCTAGCATTTTGCGAAAAACCACCACGACCTCTCTGAGCTGCAGCACTATTATTTTGCGCTAGAACTGGACACTCATTTTTATAATGACCTTCCTTTTTGCAATACGCACATTGATTCCATTGGTACTGCGGTCTCTGAGACCCGTAATCGGTCCTCTGGTATGGCCCTTGCTGTGAGTTTCTCTGGTTCGTGCGGGGTGGATATGCTTGTTGCAAAAGGACTTTAGTTTTTAAATCTTTTGTTTTCTTTTCTGACTTTTCTTTCTCTTCTTTATCCCTGTTTTCATAGTACTGGGCAGTTGCCAGTATTTGCGCTGTCGTAGAGACAGCCCACGCACTTTCAGAATCTTTTAATTTATTACTAAGCTCTGGTAACAAATTATGCACAAATTTATCAACAAATAACCTCTGGCCTCCCTCCGTACTCATATCCTGACCACTATGATCCACAAAAGTTTCTTCAAATCTAGTGAAGAAATCGGAGACGCTTTCGTCTTTCTTCTGCTTGCATGCGGACAATTTGTCCCAGTTAACGCGTAATGCTGGCATCAGGGTTTTCATTAATTCTATTATCCTACCAGGTAAATTAGCAATCAGAGGTTCGGGCTTAGAACCACCAATTTGTTGACCATCTGCCGCTACTAAAGCTGGCCAATCACCACCAAGGGCAACTGGATGATTTTCATTACGAATTTTAGCCCAAATTGGTTGCGGCACTACATTACCAAATAGCATATCAATGTCCGCTAAATTCATTACGCAAGCTTGAACCGTCTGGGTCAGCTCTTTGTAATATCCAGCAGGATTTTTACGCGGATCTGGCAAGGCCTGTTTTACTGCTAACACTTCAGCTCCTTTCCACGGAATGTGTATCCACACTCTCTGGAACTGCGCTGGAGCGGCTACAATGCCATGAACCGCATCGGCTTGAACGGCGTCGCGCCATATCGGCGGAACTTCTCTCATAGGATATTGACGACCTTGTCTTGTGCTACGTTTTTCTAGATCCCTCGGTGAGCTGAGAGAAGGATCAGACCTATAACTTAGAATCAGTTCCATCGCTTCCTTTACATCCTGACCTACTATCATACCTGCAGCAAATTTTTGCTGAACATGAATTAATTCATCCGGAACTGCTTCAGAGTCGTCCTCCCCTAATTCCTCACGCAAAAGGGAGCACATTTCATCAAACACATATCGCTGTGTCGGTTCATTCCATTGCATAAATGTGTCTAATACATCTCTTGCACTATACCTTCCAACTTTCGAAATCCACCTAAGGGCTGTGGAATCTAATATTCCTCATTCTTCAGTACTAGGAAGCTGACTACGTCTCTGAGTAGATTCAGAAGCAGGAGTCCTAATCAGAGTTTTATAGAAGGGAGATAGAATATTAGAAACAGATTCAGTGATTCTCCGGCGAACAGAAAGCGGAGTCATATAGCTCGCAGAAGTCGTGAGTAAAGTAGTAGTTGGAACAGATGAAACAGGAGGAGTAGGAGTAGCAGGCAAAGCAACCTGCGAAACAACAGGTAAAAGCGGAGTAGGCATAGGCAAAGGAGCAGGCAACCCTGGAAGAGGGGGTGCCGGAGGAATATTGTTAATTACAGGGAGTGCAGGTGCTATATTCAAGGGTACAGGAGCAGGTATCCCAGGCTGGACAGCAGCCGGTAATAACACATTCGGCAAAGGTGGAGCCGTAGCACCCTGTGCATACGGTGGAGGTGACCTCAACAAGTAAGACAACAGGGGATCCTTTTCAGGGTCCTCTACTAGCTTAACAACACTCGATGGCAAGGCAGGGTAGCACTTGTCAATCGCCAAATTACGTTCTCTATTAGCTATCTCTATCGCTTTCTCAGTTTCATTGAGTTGCAGCTGCTCAGCAGCCTGCGCTAAGGTCAACTCTTGCTCTTTTTGCTCTTGCTTCAATCTTTTAATCTCTCTCTGTTTGGATTCTTTTCGCCAACAACGGAAAGAATCAAACATTGCCGGCCGGGCTTTTCTCTTAAACAGATGCATTTCCAAATTATCAAGGATTTCAGGTTCAAAACTACCATGTAGTGGCCAACTAAGGACACCATCCTTCTTCGTATAACGACCCCACACCTCATTATAAGATATAGGACCCACACCATTTTTGCAGTATAGTTCATAAATGGGAGTTCCAATCGGAGGAACCGGACACGAGTCCTCCAACCAGGAGTCCCTGTTGCAACTAAAACATGAAAACAAACGATTTTTCCGACTTACCATTTTATAAACCGGAAACACAGAACAAACACAAACAAAAATGCGCAATCGAACTAAGAACTTAGGCCTACCAAAACTAATGTATCGATACCCAAACCAAACCAAAGATTATCGTTACGAAAGCAACCAGTGATAATCTACAAAACCAAGAACCAAAAAGGATAAATCCTTACGAAGTAACCAAGAACAACTAGCAACCACTTAATACTTAACTGAGGTACTGAAGACGTCACCAAGGAGAAACCCGTCAATGTCTCGCCGTACTAAGGTCTGCACCTCGGGTCCAAGACAGGGCGACAGTCAAGGCAGCGGACCACTGCAGCCGTCTGAACGGGAACCCTCGTGGAAGAGAACGTTGGGCCACTTTTGCGATATGCCGGGATCGATGAAGTGGGGCGCCTCCCTCTGGAATCTTCACACGAAGCTTCTCGAACTCTTCAGGCTTTTGGACCGGTACCGAATGACGTCGCCCCACGTGGGCGCCAATTGGAGTTCTGGACTTTTTGGTACTGTCCAGAGGTGTCAGGGACAACACCCGAAGACCCCTGAGTTCTACCTGTCTCGGTGCACAAATAAACAGAAACACGGGCTTCTCGATGGTGGCGTCAAAGACCAAAGGTTTATTACTGCAGGGACACAGAAGTCACAGAAACTACACACGGGCAGATTCTAGGAGCCTGTTCAATTTGCACTAAGTTGGTTGCTCTTTAAATACAGATTATTTAGCTGGGGGCAACATTCTCCACATACTAGTACGTTTCTTAACCTTTATGTCCTAAACAATAAATATTTGGCGTAAAAACAGGAATCGTCAACAATATCTGATGTCAAAACATTACGAATGAGAGGTTCCCACTGTTCGATCATAATCCCATGTCATCTTTTCATTCAAGAGCCGGACCGCCTCATCGTAAATTTCGTTACCTCCCCCTAATAAAGGCCCAGAAGGAAAGAAGCAGAGCCAGGTGCAGAAGATAGAAAAACAGGATAAGAGATGTTTGTGGGTCGTAAATGGGCAAGGCTACCGACTTCGGCCGCCTAATCATGATCAGGCCAATGAGTACGAGAACCAGTATGGCAGGACTGGCCTCAGGCAGAGGAGGCAGCTTTTGCCGAGTCATGCGGCCACAGCGTTTCTGTCCTAAGGTGCACGTGTTACTAACAAGGTGAATCGCCGGCTAAAGCTTACGTGTCCTTAAGTGAAATGAACTGATCAGAGGTCACTGTGTGTCCATTGACTATGTGAGGGCAAGAAATACAAGATGGATGCCATAATCTAAAATGGATGCCATCGGTGTATCGGAAATGTGTTCATAACACGAGTGCTCTTGCTCGTAGCATAGCGAAAACACCAGGATATACTAAATGGACCATTTGCGGTTCACTGGTACCGAAATTATGGGTTTACGACGATGTCGAAAACACGGGTTCAAATCGTCACGGAACCTCAGACTGTGTAGATTAATGAATGAGGATAGAGTTGATGTACAACTTTGTCATAGACATTAATTCAATAGATTGCAAGGGTTTGGGTGACCTTGCTACAGCTACTAGTCTTCTATCTCATAGGTCTGTTAATCTACAAGTTGAACTTGGCCTTTTCAGTAGCGACGTTGCTAAAGGGCTGGGGAAAAAATGACAAGAAGAGATAACAAGCATTTACAATGCAATAGGTCTCACATTTATGTGAGTTTAAGCTGCTGGTATTGTAAATTACAATGCGTTTTATTAATGTTTTAAAAACCAAAACATAAATAAAAGGCATTGTTATTTACAATGCCAATAGCTCAAACTCACAATAAATGCAAGACCTATTGCATTGCAAATGGATGTAGGCATCATGGACAAAGGGTGGGTGGGAGGGGAGGGGGTAACGGGGAGGGAGAAGGAACTGACAGCGGGAGGGGGTAAACAAGGCACAAGAATGGGGGGGAGTAAAGAAGGCACCAAAGCATGTCATGCCTGTAGTAAGAGAAACTGAGTAATGAAAATAGTGCTCACAGTCTAAATAACACGTACCCTGTAACAACCGAAGTAAAGGCAATTATATAATAGTTAAGAAATTACAGAATATTAGTACTTGTTTAGACCATTAGAGGATCATTAATAGTTTTGTGCTCCCCTCCATACGAAGAACTTGAGTGTATATTGCATTAGAACATATATTTAAACTTGTTTGGTCAAGTTTGAGTTGATTTTGACGTCCGAAAACAGAAAAGCAAAACTACACGTACCAGACAGAAGACAAAGGGGAAACAAAACTGCCTTCGATACTGACACTTGGTATGGACCACAATCAATGATGTTCTCTAAAAAAGCAGGGCTGTACTGTTGCGCCAAGTATACAACTAAATCTCTTTGCACAATGCAGCATGATGCAGAGATCCATTGCAGTTGGACACCCCCGCCCCAAAAAACTCAAGGTAAGCCCATAATCTGCTACCAAATTCATAAACATTAAGTTAACACAATCAAAATAGATCCATTTTAAACACCATTTTACACACGCCGGCCTGCCAACTCACAAGTGTCTGTCGCCAGGTGACGCACGATTTCAAACGGGATCACACATGGCGACCCCGTCAAGACGCACTAATCCAAGAGGAGCTAGACCCCTTTTTGTAGAATAGCTTTCTATAACCAGTGTGAATGCTTCGCACAGCAGGGCTCTATTTTATTGCTACCCAGATGAGACATTCTTACTATATGGGGTGGGTAAATGAGAGTTATTAAGGCATAGAAGGAGGTCCAAAGCCCCACTCGCCATGTCCCCGCCCATTTTCTGAACAACCGCACATCAAAACTTATCTTAAGGTTGGCAGGTCTGCTCCCTGCTCTTCATGTGATGATTGCGATTAAGTAAGGTTTCTCCAGGCTACCTTCCTCCAACATAATCAGTGTCCATCTGGCGAGTGGCTCCATTACATATCATGTGAATACTTAACGCTGGTCCGGCATTTCAGCTAACAGCACTTTGCACGCAGGGAATTATAAATCCCGCAAGTGCCGTGTTAAAATATAAACCACTGGTCCCAGAATGCAACGTGCTATTTGTTGGCTGGAAAAGAGGGACAGGCTGTACATGACATCACTTGACAGGGAGACAGCCTCCTCCGTTAGTCAACCCAGAGCAAGCCACAATGATTAGATATGTAGAGTAAGTAATGCTGCTACTGCGAAGGATGAAGAAAATAAAAAAATACAATAAAGGCACTGAAATGTACAAGAGGGTCAGCTGGTAAACATTTTCTCCACATTGCTCCACCTTCTGCAATTATTTAAGTCTATGCACTGAGCATAACCCATATGACTTAGAGGGCTCATGAAGAGGGAAAACACGAAATGCAGATATTTGTAAAATGAGTCGCAGTTCACATTCCGTTCAACATAAGTCAGCACTGCTACCTCCCCCGCACCACCTTCTTCTTCTCATGCCCTCCTCCAGAACCAGAGCCCACCCCTCCAGGCACAGTCAAGTTTCAGACGCCCTTGCAGAGCAATAGCAGGTGTGACACATCAAGTGTATGAAATTGGCACAGGGTCTCCTGGTTACCAACCTGCAGCATCAGCAGACCCCTCCCCCTTTTTGCATTTTGGTTTTGCCCATGCACAGCCTACACCGGAAAGCACTGTAAGTTGCAAAAAGCCCTGCAGGGAAATACGGGAGGACATTAAAAATCCAATATGCACAGAAAGAAAACTGCGCACCCTTGGACTTCCAGACAAGCCGCACCACCCAGATGACCTCCGGCACCGGAGAAACGTAATAAAAGAAATAGTACATGCCCTTTGTAACAACCAAGTAAAGGGGCCAGTAGCCATGGGAGGATACAAATGACGACATGGGAGGAACTAACAAGCCCCATAATTAATCAGAAGACAGCATTTACAAAGGACAAACACAAGCTAATGAAAAAGAAGGGCGGGGGAGTGGGCAAAGCTTCTCTCTGTACTGAACTACCACAGCTCTTCGCAGAGCAGCGCTTGCGCACTGGCTCACACTCGACCTAAAAACTACACCTGCTAGAAGGGCTGAAGTAGGTGCTGCCGAAGATAGTGAAGAGTCGTCAAGCCATAGCAGTTTATGTGTGAAAGAACAAGGTAGCTTAATGCACAGTACAAGGCAAACCATAGATGTGTAGGGCACATCTAGTGAAAGAGTGGCTGTAATGATAGGCAGAAGACAGATATTTTAAGAGTTGTTTTTTTAGACTGTGTGTTTATTGTAAAAACAAATTCAAACATAAAGATTGCCTCTATTTAGAATTTTCACATTGTATGTAGAAAAAAATTGCAAGATAAGTTTTTTTTATTTTTCTTCTAAGATTTGTGAATGAACAGAAAAATATTTTTGGTACCATTCATGAAAGTCCCTTTGATGGTGGGAAAAATAAGAGCATCAAACAATAAAATATTTAACCTAACATTCGTTTTTGTGATTTGAGCTCAGCGTGTCTTTTTCTTCAACTGCTTGCATCTTGATCTTGGTTTTGTTGACAAATTGGTATATCTTTCTCATCTCTGTTATCACCCATTGGTTCTAACAGAGGAGCCTTTCTGGTTGCAATATGGCACAACATGCCCCTATTTTACATTAAATATTTGGTGCATGCCTCAATACTCTGCCACTTTTACGTCCATATCTGAAACGTTCTTTAAGCTATTGAAATGCACGTTCAATCACAGACTTTGTTTGTCTGGGTGCTTGTGGCCGCGTGGGCCGTCGTGAGGGTACGAGGGAACACAAAAACGTATGTAGTGGAGTATTTGTTTTTATTGTATATATAATGGTGATGTGGTTCAGGATTCACTTAAATTAATTTACAGACTGAGGTTCATTCAGGTAGTTTGAACACAAAAAAAAAAGTCCTCTTCTTGAGTTCTGAGCCGTGTCTGTCAGGGTCTTCTGTGTTTCTCTCTCCCTTTTAGTCTTGTTGCCGTCGGGTAGGGAAGGAAAAAGAAAACAAAATAGGTTGGGGTCAATGCCTGGTCTTAATTTGTCAGGGCTAGTGCTACCTTCACCAAAGGACAAAATGTGTGATAAAGGTAAGGTGGGTGTGGGGAATTTAACTAAACAAGAGTAGCAACAACACTAGTGTATCGGTGTCTCCCTGGGCACAGATGTGGGTGCTGTGAACTACAGCTCGACTTTAAATGAAACAACCAAAGTTCTTTTTTCTTTTTTTCAGCTGTAAGTGATTTTATTCCTCATTTACTGCATCCAAGTAGGTAAGTAATTGTACATATTAATTACTCCTGTGTATCCATATTCCTTATTATTTTTTATTCCCAATGCATTTCGACTACTGCCTTCATCAGGGGAATATCTAGTAAAGAAACAGTATAGTGCATATCACTATAAATGAATACGTCACTGAATATTATCAAAACAGAAAGTGTGTATTATCAAGCAAGTACTAGTGTTCAAAAACGAACATGTGCACAGGTGTATCAAGACATACGTGAAAGGATAAGTGTAAACGAGACGTTTAAAAAATGTGACTAGAATTTCTGGAAGGTAAAAGAGTGAAAAGGGTGATCTATAGGGCGTGTGAGTAAGGAAGTAAAACGGGAGGCGTTAAATTAAGAAATGACTATCAACCAGGTTCGGCGTGACGGTTTCCATGTATGAACGGATGGCAAGTGCGTGAGTGCGTGCATTAAGTGCATGCTAATAAGTGAAAATGGAGGCGTAGGGGGGAAAAATTAAAGGTTAACTGTGTTCAACGTAACAGTTTCAATGTAAGAACAGGTATGATAGAAACGATCTCCTCTGCCTTATAACCCAAAGATCAACGAGAGTTGCGAAGTAACAAAGCTGTCAGCTTCAATGGAGTTCGAACACAGACGCCGTACATTCGTGCGGCGTTCCTAGTTGAAACTGAAATCGGGGCGTATGTTATGTGACGTGAGGGGGAGTGGTTACGGGTGCTGCTGACGGTGAATTAAAGGCGTACATGCAAAGTGAAGATATGTACAAAACGGGACTAATAAAGTTTCAACTATTAATTAAAACACAAAGGTGGCCTGGAAATGCGATAAATTTAAGCCAAGTCACTCGGAATGAGGAACCGAGTGTTGGGAAAAATAATAACAACAGGGGAAATTGCGAGAACGACTCGAATTATTAAAGAAAGAACAATTACATGTAGCAAAAATTACATTTAGAAAAAACTGCATGTGAACAAAAAGAACTTTGGTTGATTCATTTACAGTCGAGCTGTAGTTCACAGCACCCACATCTGTGCCCAGGGAGACACCAATACACTAGTGTTGTTGCTACTCTTGTTATATATTCTCTCTTGAGCAGGGAGTTATTCCTTGGAGCACGAGACACTCTCAGAATCCGGTCTGAAAGTAGGCTGTGCATGGTCAAAACCATTGGTCCTATTCGAATTTTAACTAAACACACCCATGTGCCCTACCTCCCCAGACTTCCCCACAACCCCCACCAGAACGATCTCCCAAGAGGCACTAGCCTCAGGCCACGACCCATTTCCAGGGCCGTGGCGTCAGGACCCCACTCTCCTCCACTGCTGCCCTCCGCCATCTCGCTCCTCTCCTCACTTGTCTCCTGCTCTCCTTCTCCTCCATTTTTGTATTGTTTTTGCTTTGTACACTCCCTCCCCTTATATTTTTGTGTCACGCGCTTTCCCACCACTGAACCCTGCGGCCACGCCCCCTCACCGCCCCGCTCCCGCCTCCCAGCTGCTACTCCCTCCCTCCCCGCCTTAAATGGCGGCCGCTGCGCATCCGCTCCACAGGCGCGCCAAAGGCAAGCCTGCTGCTTCCTGGGCGCCCCAAAACGCACCCACTGACCTTTCTCCTGCCACGCCTGCAACTTCACATGCAACAGATCCACCAAACCTCCAAGGACCGGACCCAACCACTTCCACTGCGTACTCCTCAACACCCGCTCTGCACGCAAACACGCCGTTGAGCTCTGGGACCTGCTCGACACCTCCATGTCGCCTTCCTGACCGAGACCTGGTGGAACGACTCCTCGGCACCTGACATCACCATAGCCATCCCGGACGGCTACAAGATCTCCCGCAGAGACCGCACCAACGGAATGGGAGGAGGAATAGCCATTGTCTACAAGTCCACCCTCCAGGTCCACACCCTCGCAGACGACTCCCTCAACTCCGCCGAACACCTTCACTTCCGGATCCACACCGACCCCAACACCACCTTCAGAGGAACACTCGTCTACAAACCTCCCGGACCCCGGGCCCTCTTCAGCGACTCCATCGCCGACTTCGCCAAAACCCACGCACTCGACTCCATGGACTACATCCTCCTCGGGGACCTGAACTTCCACCTCGAGAACAACAGCAATGCCAACTCTGCCACCCTGATCGCCAACCTCGGCGACCCACAACTCGTCACCGAACCCACCCACGCCGCGGGCCACACGCTCGACCCCGTCTTCTCCACAAGCACCCACATCGCCTTCAACCACACCACCGAACTCCACTGTACCAACCACCGCTGCATTCACTTCACCTTCAAGAAACCAACCACGCACCACCGCACCCAACAGCTACCTCGCCACTGCTGGAGCAAAGTCACCGAAGACCTGCTGACCTCCACCCTCGCCCAGAACCCACCCTCCGGCCCCACCAACACAGACATCGCCGCCCGAAACTTCAGACATTGGATTGACGACTGTGCCAACACCCTCACCCCGCTCAAGAAACCCTCCATCAACCACTCCAGCAAGAAAGCCGCCTGGTTCACCAAAGAACTCCAGACCTCCAAAAGTATATGCCAGAACCTAGAGAAGAAATGGCTCCATGACCACACACCAGACAGCCACGCAGCCCACAATGACGCCATCCGCAGACATCACCACCTCATCAGAACAGCCAAGAGATCTTCCCTCAAAACCCGCCTGGCCAACAATGCACACAACAGCAAAGAGCTTTTCAACATGGTGAAGGAACTCTCCATCCCCAGCGCCAACACTAACGACATCCCGCCCTCGCAAGATCTGTGCGACTTACTGCCCACCTTCTTCCACCCCAAGATCGCCGACATCCATGGCAGCTTCAACACCTCATCCTCCCCGACCACAACAAACCCCACCCTGAACGCCACCGGCACCAACCAGCTGACCTCCTGGTTCCACGTCAACGACGATGAGACACGCACGGTCATGAACTCCATCCACTCAGGATCTCCGTTAGACCCCTGCCCACACCACTTTTTCAACAAAGCCAACGCAACCATCGCCACCCAACTATGGAAGGTCGTCAACATCTCCTTCGACACAGCGACATTCCCGGAAAGCTGGAAGCACGCCGAAATCAACGTCCTCCTCAAGAAGCCCAAGGCGGACCCCAAAGACCTCAAGAACTTCCAGCCCATCTCCCTGCTCCCCTTCCTGGCAAAGGTCATCGAGAAAATCGCCAACATACAGCTGACCCTCCACCTCGAAGAAAAATACATCCTAGACCCATCCCAGTCCGGATTCAGACGAAACCACAGCACCAAGACAGCCCTCAACACCGCCACAAACAACATCAGGCACCAACTGGACAATGGCGAAACTTCAGCCCTAATCCTCCTGGACCTGTCAGACGCTTTCGACGCGGTCTGCCACCGCACACTAAAAACACGCCTCCAAAAAGCGTGAATCCAGAAGAAGGCCCTGGACTGGACCACATCCATCCTCTCCGGCAGAACCCAAAGAGTCCGCCTCCAACCATTTCGATCCGAAGCCACTGACATCATCTGCGGTGACCCCAGGGCTCATCCCTCAGCCCGACCCTGTTCAATATCTACATGGTCCCCCTCGCACAAGCGGCCCGCCAGAACAACCTGAACATCATCTCCTATGCTGACGACACCTAGCTCATCCTCTCCTTTATCAAGGCCCCTCACACCGCCAAAACCAACCTCCATGAGGGAATAAAGGCTGTCGCCGAGTGGATGAGGAACAGCCGCCTGAAGCTGAACTCGGACAAGACGAAAGTCCTCATCCTTGGCCCCACCCCCTCTGCGTGGGATGACTCCTGGTGGCCGACCACACTGGGAACAGCTCCAACACCCACCGACCACGCACGCTACCTAGGATTCATCCTCGACTCCTCTCTCTCCATGTCAAAACAGGTCAATGCATTCTCCTCCTCCTGCTGCCTACAACACCCTCCGTATGCTTCGCAGGATCTACAAGTGGATCCTGACCAAAACCAGAAGAACGGTGACCCAAGCCCTCCTCAGCAGCAGGCTGGACTACAGCAACGCTCTCTACGCAGGAATCCCGGCCAAACACCTGCAACGACTACAACACATCTAAAACGCCTCCGCCCGACTGATCCTCAACGTCCCCCGCCACAGCCACATCACCTCCCACCTAGTAGACCTGCACTGGCTCCCCGTCAACAAGAGGATCACCTTCAAGCTCCTCACCCATGCACACAAAACACTCCACCACACCGGACCAGCCTACCTGAACAACAGACTCAACTCTACACCCCTGCCCGCCAGCTCCGCTCCATCAGCCTCGCCCTTGCCACAGTCCCACAGATCCAACGTACAATTTCCGGTGGCAGATCCTTCTCCTTCCTCGCCCCCAAGACGTGGAACACCCTTCCCAGCCATCTGCAGCAGACCCAAGACCTGCTCACCTTCAGAAGGCTCCTCAAGACCTGGCTCTTTGAGCAGTAGCACCCCCCACCCCCTCAGCGCCTTGAGACCCTAACGGGTAAGTAGCGCGCTTTACAAGTTCATGGATTGATTGATTGATTCCTCCGCTACTGCCTTCTGTCACCTCGCTCCGCTGCGCACTCTTCTCCCGCTCTCCTTCTCCTCCGATGCTGCCGCACGCCGTCTCCTCTCCTCTCGTCCTATTTGGGCGCTTCTGTTCCGTACTCGTCACTGGCCCCTCCCTCCTGGCTTGATCCACCACTAGACCGCTGTTTGCTTCCGGTGGGGACGGTGTTGGCCCATTCTTCTCCCACTTCCGGTCCACCCCATCCGCCCCGTTCAGGTCTTCATTACACATCTCCCCCCTTAGGAATTAACGGTAGGGCCATTCAGTGGAGGGGTTCCTGAACAAATAGTCAGCACAGATTTATCAGGGGCCCGGGACATGCAGGGTCCGAAATGAAAAGGGTTGTAATGTCAGAAACCATCTTAATATACGCGGGTTAGAGTCTTTGTTTTTCACAAGCCAGGTGAGCGGGGCATGGTCAGTGAGAACTGTGAATGGTTTCCAGCAGGTAATATTGAAGAGCCTCAATCGCCCAAGCACTCTTTTTCGATTGTCGAGTAAGACACCTCCCGAGGAAAGAGTTTCCTGCTAATGTACAAAAGGGGTTTGAGACACCATGTGAGTCAGGCTGGCATAACACGGCGCCCAGTCCAAGTCCCGAGGCATCAGTTTGTAAAACAAATGGCTTATGGAAGTCAGGGAAATGTAGTACTGGTGTGGTGCAAATGGCATCTTTTAAGTCCTGAATTTTTTTTTCATGTGTGACACTCCAGGTTGTTATTCGTGATGAGTAGGTTTTGGTCAGGAGATCAAAACCTGTATGCAGGATCTTGCAAGTTGGATGAACCAACACTGCCTGAAGCTAAATGGCTCTAAAACAGAGGTTTTAGTGATAGGAGGAAAGGATGCTAGCTGGACTAAAGAATGGTGGCCATCCTGTCTTGGTCCTTTACCCACTCCTTGTAAGGAAGCAAAGAACCTGGGTATTTGGGTTGATCCCAAACTTTCTTTTGATGGTCATGTTCATAAAGTAGTAGGGAAATGCTTCGGGGTTCTGAAGACCCTCAACCGCACTCTGGACCTTCTTCCTCTAGAGGCCAGACGAACCATGACTCAAGCCCTAGTGACCTCACGAATAGACTACGCAATATGCTACTTTTAGGAACAACGGAAAAGAACATCAGGAGACTGCAGGTGCTCCAAAACACGGCAGCACGACTAGTCCTCAGACTACCCAAAAGAGCAGCCTCAAAACCTACCCTGGCCACTCTACACTGGCTTCCTATAAAAAAGAGGATCTTATTCAAAGCGCTCCTAATGTGCTATAGGATCACCTCGCACAAAGCTCCTCCTTACCTGACAGATCTGGCCATCACCTACGAGCCTAATAGAACTCTACGCTCTAGGGGAACATGTTTACTCAAAATCCCCCGGATACAAAAAGCCAGAATGGGAGGCCGTTCCTTTCGTGTGTTGGCAGCCAACAAATGGAACTCTCTTCCAACGAATATTAGGCTAGCGGACACTGAAACTAAATTTAGGAAACTTTTAAAGACCTACCTGTATTCCCTCTAGTTTCCAGCCTCTCACTATCATCTGACTCTCTCTCCACAGCGCGGGGACACGCCGGGAAGGCTTCACCATGTGCTTTATAAACCCCTTTATTATTATTATTATTATTTGGTTAGGGGACCAGCCAAAGAAGATAAATTGGGGATAAAGCATATATTGTAGCCAATGAACCCCAGGAAGGAGCGTATGTCATGTTTTGTTTTGGGAGTAGGGAGTGTTTTGAGGGCCTTGACTTTACTCATTTGGGTTTAATTAAGACCCCTCTGGATAGTGTATCTGAGATATTGTATGGAGTCAGTGACCAGTAAGGATTTCTTTGGGTTTATTTTGAGACCAGCGGCTTGAATGTCTGAAAAGACAGCAGCCAGATGTTTGAGATGTTCTGTCCAGCTTGGGCTAAATACGACTATGTTGTCCAAATAGGAGGCAGCGTATTCTATATGGGGCTTCAATAAGCGGTCCATTTACCGCTGGAAGGTCGCTGGTGCCCCATGGAGGCCAAAAGGGAGTACCTAAAACTGATTAATGCCAGAAGGAGTGGCAAAAGCGGTTTTCTATCTGGCTTGTGGTGTCAGGGGTACTTACCAATAACCCTTGGTGAGGTCTAGGGTTGACATGTATTTGGCATTTCCCAAAAGCTCAATCAATTTATTGATCCATGGCATCGGATACCAATCAAATTTGGTGATGCTATTCACCTGATGGAAGTCTATACAAAAATGAAGACTCCCGTCCGGTTTGGGTACTATTACGATTGAGGAGCACCAATTGCTTCTAAAGGGTTCTATGATTTGCGAGTGTAGCATAGCTGTTATTTCCTTCTCTACTGCTTCCTTAGTGCTGCAGGAATCCAATATGGTTTTTGTTTTACGATAGTTGGGGCCAAAGATATGATGTCATGTTGAACCATCAAGGTCAACCCTGGCATGGAGGAAAAAAGTCCGGGAGACTGCTTCAGCATAGCTTGTATTTGGGACTGTTGCTCTGGGGATAACATGTCCCCTGTGGGGGGTTTCTCGGTTGGGGTCTCCTGAGTGTTCATGGTAAAAATTTCTAAGGGCCTTTCGGTGCTTACGGATAGTACTGATCCTCTTGTTTCATCAGACTCTGCAGAGTCCTCCCATTTTTTTAGCAAATTGACATGATAAATCTGTTTGCCCCCAGGGCGCTGTGGCAGCAAAATGCTATAGGTAACTGGAGTCACTTTTTTTCAATGATATAGGGACCTTGCCATTTTGTCAATAACTTTGTTTCCGAGGACGGGAGTACCTTCTCCCCTGGTTTAAACTCTCTCAACTGGCTATTCCTGTCATAATATTGTTTTTGAGTGATTTGAGCCTTTTCCAGATTTTCATGCACTAGACCCCAAATCCTAGTGACTGCTGACTTCAAATCAGCTGCATACTTGGTTAGAGGTTGTCCCTCCTCATCCTCATCTTCACATTGTTCGGCTGCCATTTCTAACAAGGTTTGTGGTTTTCTCCCAAACAGTATCTCAAATGGAGAATAGCCTGTTGATCTTTGCTCATGTGTTCTTATAGCAACGAGGATTAGGGGCAGTTTCTGATCCCAGTCCCTCCCAGTTTCAGAGATGCCCTTGCATATCATGTGCTTTATGGTCTTGTTATAGCGCTCCACAATGCCATCTGTTTGATGATGGTAGACAGAAGTGCGGAGTTGATGATTACCCAAGATTTCACAGACAGGTAAGGATTTCTGACGGAAAACCCACCGGGAGAATATGGTTACCATGGCCCTGGCGATGGCCGGGGTGGTCATTGTAGACAAGGGAAATGCCTTCGGATATCTACTTGCATAGTCCACAATGACCAGTATATATTTATGGCCTCTGGCCGAGGGTGGAAGTGGACCCACCAAATCCATGCCAACCCTTTTGAAGGGAATATCTATTATAGGCAAGGGACACAAGGGGGCCTTCTTTATACCTTCAGGGTTCGTGTATTGACACCTCACACAAGCCGCACAATGCTTCGCAACATTCCTGTACACCCCTGGCCAATAGAACCTATCCAGAAGATATTGTAGTGTATTCTCCTTCCCATAGTTCCCACCCCCGTTTGGTTATGGGCCAGGAGTAACACATGTTTGCGGAAGGGAAGGGGTACCAATAGTTGTGTTTTGGAGTGTGTCCCCCCTTTTAGCGATCTATACAATAACCCCCTTTTTACCAAGAAGTAGGGTACTACCTGATCTGGCTCTGGCTCTTGTACTTCTTCGCAGGCATGCATAATGCCATTGTCGACTCTCTGGGCCGACCGGAAGCTAACTGGGGCTGGTTCAACGGGACCTGTGTTGGAAAGAGAGAAAGCATGGTAGGATGTCTGTATGTAGTGCTTTTTCACTTTTCTCCTTTCCTTCCTACTCTTCCTATCCTTTCCTACTGTCCCGTCCAGGTCACTGTCGTGAAAAGGGGCCTCATACAACCAAGTCGTATCTCTTTTTTTTATCTCGTCCAGATATTGCTCAAACCTGGGGTGGTCGGTGCCCATGATTACTGCTTCAGGCAGGGAGGGTAAAATCCCCACTCTTCGTACAAGTGGGTTGTTCGATATTTCCATAAGGACCTCTGCCACGGGATACGTTTTGGTATCATAGAAATGTTCGTTCTCTTCGTTCTGTGGTTGGGGTATCAGAGTTTGATCTACTACTGTCACATGACATCCGGTATCTAAGAGGGATCACTGAAAAAATATCGATTACAAAAATATAGACGAAAAAAAGATCAAAGTAAAAATATCGAAAGACAAAATATCGAAATCCGATCTGCAAACAGGTAAGTACAAAAATATTGAATCAAAAATATCGAATACATATATGTACTTAATAAAAATATCATTAAAATAACTAAAAATAATTTACAATTAATGAAATAATAACTAATTAATTTAAACATACTTAAAAATACTTAAATAACAAACATTATTGAATAATTAATTTGTTTAAAAAAAATGTAAATACAACTTGATTTTTTAACACATATATATATATATTAACTTAATATTATTTAAAAATATACAATATTTTTACTGTAGCAAGAGGTTAAAATTTACTATTACCACTCCAGCAACTGCAACAGTAGGGTAAACACTGGATAGCGTAGGGGAAAAAATGACTATTCCCACTCCAGCGAGTGCAACAGTAGGGAAAGCGTTGGATAGCGTAGGGGTAAAAATTACTATTTCCACTCCATAGAGTGCAACAATAGGGAAAGCGTTGGATAGCGTAGGGGTAAAAATTACTATTCCCACTCCAGAGGGTGCAACAGTAGGGAAAGCGTTGGATAGCGTAGGGTTAAAAATTACTATTCCCACTCCAAACGGTGCAACAGTATGGAAAGCGTTGGATAGCGTAGAGGTAAAAACTTACTATTCCCACTCCAGAGGGTGCAACAGTAGGGAAAGCGATGGATTGCGTAGGGGTAAAAATTACTATTCCCACTCCAAAGGATGCAACAGTAGGGAAAGCGTTGGATAGCGTAGGGGTAAAATTTACTATTCCCACTCCAGAGAGTGCAACAGTAGAGAAAGCGTTGGATAGCGTAGGGGTAAAAACTACTATTCCCACTCCAGAGAGTGCAACAGTAGGGAAAGAGTTGGATAGCATAGGGGTTAAAATTACTATTCCCACTTCAGTGAGTGCAACAGTAAGGAAAGCATTGGATAGCGTAGGGGTAAAAATTACTATTCCGACTCCAGTGAGTGCAACAGTAGGGAAAGCGTTGGATAGCGTAGGGGTAAAATTTACTATTCCCACTCCAGAGAGTGCAACAGTAGGGAAAGTGTTGGATAGCGTAGGGGTCAAAATTACTATTCCCACTCCAGTGAGTGCAACAGTAGGGAAAGTGTTGGATAGCGTAGGGGTACAATTTACTATTCCCACTCCAGAGAGTGCAAGAGTAGGGAAAGTGTTGGAAAGCGTAGGGGTAAAAGTTACTATTCCCACTCCAGTGAGTGCAACAGTAGGGAAAGCGTTGGATAGCGTAGGGGTAACATTTACTATTCCCACTCCAGAGAGTGCAACAGTAGGGAAAGTGTTGGATAGCGTAGGGGTCAAAAATACTATTCCCACTCTAGTGAGCTTAACAGTAGAGAAAGTAAATATTTAATATATTAATAAACATACATTAAATATCAATACCAATAAAAAATTAATTAAAACTAAATACCAATTTAATACAATATAATAATTAAGCAATTTAAAAGTAATATTTATTATTAAAATTCATAAACTATTATTACAGATTAATTACCAATTAAAAAATAATTAACAATTTATTCAAAATAAATACCAATAAATAAATTACCGTATTTAATTAAGTATAATTAAATTACTTCCCACCCTATTCCCCTATAAACCCACAACCCGCTACAGAAAATGAATTATTATAATTCACATATTTATCAATTAATAAAAATTAATTACCAATTAAGAATTAATAAATTACCAACTAAAAATGAATTAACAATTTATTCAAAATAAATACCAATAAATAAATTACCATATTTAATTAATTATAATTAAATTACTTCCCACCCTATTCCCCTATAAGCCCACAACCCCCTACAGAAACTAAATTAATATAATTCACATAATTATGAATGAATAAAAAATATTTACCAATTACGAATTAAATAATTACCAATTAAAAATTAATTAACAATTTATTGAACATAAATATCAATAAATAAATTAACACATTTAATTAATTATAATTAAATTACTTCCCACCCTATTCCCCTATAAACCCACAACCCGCTACAGAATTAAATTACGCAAAAATTAAATAACATAAAATTAATTTTTTTAAATAAATTACAAAAAAATATACACTTTTCACATATATACTAACGTACAAAACACTTTAAAAAATTTGATATTAATAAAAATTCGATATTTTAATAACCTATAATATATACTTTGATATTTCGACTTTCTATATTTTTAAAATCGATATTACATTACTTACCTTAAAAACGATATTTTTTATGACTATTATCTGTCCATTCGATATTTTGTCCATTCTATATTTTGAAGTCGATATTTGTGTAATTAGATATTTTGTACTCTATATTTTGTCTGTATACCATCGAGGAGAGCTTTCTGTTATTTCCCGTTCAAGAGGATATCTTTTTTGTATTGCTGGGGAACTTTTCCGGTTACCATTGTCGTTCCCCTAGAATAACCTACATCCATAGGCTCAGCTGCTGAGGTCCTATGAGGACACTGTCGGGCAATATAGCCCCATTCACCGCAGTGATAACATTGCGGCCCTTGTCCGCAGGGGCCAGGGGCGGGTTGGAAAGGTTCGGAAATAGTACAGGGAATTGCTTGGGTCTCTGTTTCTGATAGGGGTGTGATCTTGGGGGACACAAAAGGGCTCAGTGATATACCTGCCTTAAACTCAGGTGATCTATGGAAAGCACATGCTATTTCCACTGTTGTGCTAGAGGTCAGGTTAGGGTGTTGTTTCACCCATGAACGTGTAGTAGCAGGTAAGGCATCCAAATACTGTTCCAAAATCACTTTTTCTGTGACTTTTTCCATTGTGGAAACCTGGGGTGTTAACCAACGATGCCCTAGGTCTTTGATTCTATAATATATGGCACACAAGTTATCACCAGTGGCCCATTTTTCTCTCCTGAATTTGTTTCCATAGTACTCCTAGTCACATCCTAATCTTTCAAGTATGGTTCTTTTCACCTCCTCGTAGGTGGTTGTACCAGAGGGGTTGGCTGCCTGATAGGCTGCTTGAAGTTCTCCAGAGAAAAGAGGAGCTATGCATTGGCTCCACCTCTCTTAAAGCTATGCAGTCGTAGTAGCGACCCTCTCAAAATTGGTAAAAAAATAATGAGGGTGGGCCATTGCC